>NC_079298.1:310000-595505 GCF_023638135.1 Falco biarmicus | reverse complement strand
GGGGTGTGTTTGGAACATTTTGTCACCAGCCGACTCCAAAATTCAGCGGTTCCCCATCTCAGCCCAGAAAGCAGGTAGAACAACTTTTGTGGTGTCTTTCAGATGCCTACCAAGGTAGTGTAAAAAACTACCAGGAGAACTCCTGTCTGGCACCTTCCCCGGTGGAGTTGTGCATGGGGTGTGTTTGGAACATTTTGTCACCAGCCGAGTCCAAAATTCAGCGATTCCCCATCTCAGCCCAGAAAGCAGGTAGAACAACTTTTGTCTTGTCTTTCAGATGCCTACCAAGGTAGTGTAAAAACTACTAAGAGAACTCCTGTCTGGCACCTTCCCCGGTGGAGTTGTGCGTGGGGTGTGTTTGGAACATTTTGTCACCGGCCGACTCCAAAATTCAGCGATTCCCCATCTCAGCCCAGAAAGCAGGTAGAACAACTTTTGTCGTGTCTTTCAGATGCCTACCAAGGTAGTGTAAAAACTACCAGGAGAACTCCTGTCTGGCACCTTCCCCGGTGGAGTTGTGCATGGGGTGTGTTTGGAACATTTTGTCACCAGCCGACTCCAAAATTCAGCGGTTCCCCATCTCAGCCCAGAAAGCAGGTAGAACAACTTTTGTGGTGTCTTTCAGATGCCTACCAAGGTAGTGTAAAAACTACCAGGAGAACTCCTGTCTGGCACCTTCCCCGGTGGAGTTGTGCATGGGGTGTGTTTGGAACATTTTGTCACCGGCCGAGTCCAAAATTCAGCGGTTCCCCATCTCAGCCCAGAAAGCAGGTAGAAAAACTTTTGTGGTGCCTTTCAGCTGCCTACCGGAGCAATGTAAAAATTACCAGGAGAACTCCTGTCTGGCACCTTCCCCGGTGGAGTTGTGCATGGGGTGTGTTTGGAACATTTTGTCACCAGCCGACTCCAAAATTCAGCGTTTCCCCATCTCAGCCCAGAAAGCAGGTAGAACAACTTTTGTCGTGTCTTTCAGATGCCTACCAAGGTAGTGTAAAAACTACCAAGAGAACTCCTGCCTGGCACCTTCCCCGGTGGAGTTGTGCATGGGGTGTGTTTGGAACATTTTGTCACCAGCCGACTCCAAAATTCAGCGGTTCCCCATCTCAGCCCACAAAGCAGGTACAACTTCTTTTCTTGTGCCTTTCAGCTGCCTACCAAGGTAGTGTAAAAACTACCAACAGAATTCGTTCCTGGCACCTTCCCCGGTGGAGTTGTGCATGGGGTGTGTTTGGAACATTTTGTCACCGGCCGACTCCAAAATTCAGCGGTTCCCCATCTCAGCCCAGAAAGCAGGTAGAACAACTTTTGTGGTGTCTTTCAGATGCCTACCGGAGCAATGTAAAAACTACCAGGAGAACTCCTGTCTGGCACCTTCCGTGGTGGAGTTGTGCAGGGGGTGTGTTTGGAACATTTTGTCACCAGCCGAGTCCAAAATTCAGCGTTTCCCCATCTCAGCCCAGAAAGCAGGTAGAACAACTTTTGTGGTGCCTTTCAAATGCCCACCAAGGTAGTGTAAAAACTACCAGGAGAACGCCTGTCTGGCACCTTCCCCGGTGGAGTTGTGCAGGGGGTGTCTTTGGAACATTTTGTCACCAGCCGAGTCCAAAATTCAGCGTTTCCCCATCTCAGCCCAGAAAGCAGGTAGAACAACTTTTGTCGTGTCTTTCAGATGCCTACCAAGGTAGTGTAAAAACTACCAGGAGAACTCCTGTCTGGCACCTTCCCCGGTGGAGTTGTGCATGGGGTGTGTTTGGAACATTTTGTCACCGGCCGACTCCAAAATTCAGCGGTTCCCCATCTCAGCCCACAAAGCAGGTACAACAACTTTTCTTGTGCCTTTCAGATGCCTACCAAGGTAGTGTAAAAACTACCAACAGAATTCGTTCCTGGCACCTTCCCCGGTGGAGTTGTGCATGGGGTGTGTTTGGAACATTTTGTCACCGGCCGACTCCAAAATTCAGCGGTTCCCCATCTCAGCCCAGAAAGCAGGTAGAACAACTTTTGTGGTGTCTTTCAGATGCCTACCGGAGCAATGTAAAAACTACCTGGAGAACTCCTGTCTGGCACCTTCCCCGGTGGAGTTTTGCATGGGGTGTGTTTGGAACATTTTGCCACCAGCCGAGTCCAAAATTCAGCGGTTCCCCATCTCAGCCCAGAAAGCAGGTAGAACAACTTTTGTGGTGTCTTTCAGATGCCTACCAAGGTAGTGTAAAAACTACCAGGAGAACTCCTGTCTGGCACCTTCCCCGGTGGAGTTGTGCATGGGGTGTGTTTGGAACATTTTGTCACCAGCCGAGTCCAAAATTCAGCGGTTCCCCATCTCAGCCCAGAAAGCAGGTAGAACAACTTTTTTGGTGCCTTTCAAATGCCTACCGGAGCAATGTAAAAACTACCAGGAGAACTCCTGTCTGGCACCTTCCGTGGTGGAGTTGTGCAGGGGGTGTGTTTGGAACATTTTGTCACCAGCCGACTCCAAAATTCAGCGGTTCCCCATCTCAGCCCAGAAAGCAGGTAGAACAACTTTTGTGGTGTCTTTCAGATGCCTACCAAGGTAGTGTAAAAACTACCAGGAGAACTCCTGTCTGGCACCTTCCCCGGTGGAGTTGTGCATGGGGTGTGTTTGGAACATTTTGTCACCGGCCGACTCCAAAATTCAGCGGTTCCCCATCTCAGCCCAGAAAGCAGGTAGAACAACTTTTGTGGTGTCTTTCAGATGCCTACCGGAGCAACGTAAAAACTACCAGGAGAACTCCTGTCTGGCACCTTCCCCGGTGGAGTTGTGCATGGGGTGTGTTTGGAACATTTTGTCACCGGCCGACTCCAAAATTCAGCGATTCCCCATCTCAGCCCAGAAAGCAGGTAGAACAACTTTTGTGGTGTCTTTCAGATGCCTACCAAGGTAGTGTAAAAACTACCAGGAGAACTCCTGTCTGGCACCTTCCCCGGTGGAGTTGTGCATGGGGTGTCTTTGGAACATTTTGTCACCAGCCGAGTCCAAAATTCAGCTGTTCCCCATCTCAGCCCAGAAAGCCGGTAGAACAACTTTTGTCTTGTCTTTCAGATGCCTACCAAGGTAGTGTAAAAACTACCAGGAGAACTCCTGTCTGGCACCTTCCCCGGTGGAGTTGTGCAGGGGGTGTGTTTGGAACATTTTGTCACCGGCCGACTCCAAAATTCCATGATTCCCCATCTCAGCCCAGAAAGCAGGTAGAACAACTTTTGTCGTGTCTTTCAGATGCCTACCAAGGTAGTGTAAAAACTACCAGGAGAACTCCTGTCTGGCACCTTCCCCGGTGGAGTTGTGCATGGTGTGTGTTTGGAACATTTTGTCACCAGCCGAGTCCAAAATTCAGCGTTTCCCCATCTCAGCCCAGAAAGCAGATAGAACAACTTTTGTGGTGCCTTTCAGCTGCCTACCAAGGTAGTGTAAAAACTACCAAGAGAACTCCTGTCTGGCACCTTCCCCGGTGGAGTTGTGCATGGGGTGTGTTTGGAACATTTTGTCACCGGCCGAGTCCAAAATTCAGCGGTTCCCCATCTCAGCCCAGAAAGCAGGTAGAACAACTTTTGTGGTGCCTTTCAGCTGCCTACCGGAGCAATGTAAAAATTACCAGGAGAACTCCTGTCTGGCACCTTCCCCGGTGGAGTTGTGCATGGGGTGTGTTTGGAACATTTTGTCACCAGCCGACTCCAAAATTCAGCGTTTCCACATCTCAGCCCATAAAGCAGGTAGAACAACTTTTGTGGTGCCTTTCAGCTGCCTACCAAGGTAGTGTAAAAACTACCAAGAGAACTCCTGCCTGGCACCTTCCCCGGTGGAGTTGTGCATGGGGTGTGTTTGGAACATTTTGTCACCGGCCGACTCCAAAATTCAGCGGTTCCCCATCTCAGCCCAGAAAGCAGGTAGAACAACTTTTGTGGTGTCTTTCAGATGCCTACCGGAGCAATGTAAAAACTACCAGGAGAACTCCTGTCTGGCACCTTCCCCGGTGGAGTTGTGCATGGGGTGTGTTTGGAACATTTTGTCACCGGCCGACTCCAAAATTCAGCGGTTCCCCATCTCAGCCCAGAAAGCAGGTAGAACAACTTTTGTGGTGTCTTTCAGATGCCTACCGGAGCAATGTAAAAACTACCAGGAGAACTCCTGTCTGGCACCTGCCCCGGTGGAGTTGTGCAGGGGGTGTGTTTGGAACATTTTGTCACCGGCCGAGTCCAAAATTCAGCGGTTCCCCATCTCAGCCCAGAAAGCAGGTAGAACAACTTTTGTGGTGCCTTTCAAATGCCCACCAAGGTAGTGTAAAAACTATCAGAACTCCTGTCTGGCACCTTCCGTGGTGGAGTTGTGCATGGGGTGTCTTTGGAACATTTTGTCACCAGCCGAGTCCAAAATTCAGCGGTTCCCCATCTCAGCCCAGAAAGCAGGTAGAACAACTTTTGTGGTGTCTTTCAGATGCCTACCGGAGCAATGTAAAAACTACCAGGAGAACTCCTGTCTGGCACCTTCCCCGGTGGAGTTGTGCATGGGGTGTGTTTGGAACATTTTGTCACCAGCCGACTCCAAAATTCAGCGTTTCCCCATCTCAGCCCAGAAAGCAGGTAGAACAACTTTTGTGGTGCCTTTCAGCTGCCTACCAAGGTAGTGTAAAAACTACCAAGAGAACTCCTGCCTGGCACCTTCCCCGGTGGAGTTGTGCATGGGGTGTGTTTGGAACATTTTGTCACCAGCCGACTCCAAAATTCAGCTGTTCCCCATCTCAGCCCAGAAAGCAGGTAGAACAACTTTTGTGGTGCCTTTCAGATGCCTACCAAGGTAGTGTAAAAACTACCAACAGAATTCGTTCCTGGCACCTTCCCCGGTGGAGTTGTGCAGGGGGTGTGTTTGGAACATTTTGTCACCGGCCGAGTCCAAAATTCAGCTGTTCCCCATCTCAGCCCAGAAAGCAGGTAGAACAACTTTTGTGGTGCCTTTCAGCTGCCTACCAAGGTAGTGTAAAAACTACCAAGAGAACTCCTGTCTGGCACCTTCCCCGGTGGAGTTGTGCATGGGGTGTGTTTGGAACATTTTGTCACCGGCCGACTCCAAAATTCAGCGGTTCCCCATCTCAGACCAGAAAGCAGGAAGAACAACTTTTGTGGTGCCTTTCAAATGCCTACCAAGGTAGTGTAAAAACTACCAGGAGAACTCCTGTCTGGCACCTTCCCCGGTGGAGTTGTGCAGGGGGTGTGTTTGGAACATTTTGTCACCAGCCGACTCCAAAATTCAGCGTTTCCCCATCTCAGCCCAGAAAGCAGGTAGAACAACTTTTGTGGTGCCTTTCAAATGCCCACCAAGGTAGTGTAAAAACTACCAGGAGAACTCCTGTCTGGCACCTTCCCCGGTGGAGTTGTGCAGGGGGTGTGTTTGGAACATTTTGTCACCAGCCGAGTCCAAAATTCAGCGTTTCCCCATCTCAGCCCAGAAAGCAGATAGAACAACTTTTGTGGTGCCTTTCAGCTGCCTACCAAGGTAGTGTAAAAACTACCAGGAGAACTCCTGTCTGACACCTTCCCCGGTGGAGTTGTGCGTGGGGTGTGTTTGGAACATTTTGTCACCGGCCGACTCCAAAATTCAGCGATTCCCCATCTCAGCCCAGAAAGCAGGTAGAACAACTTTTGTCGTGTCTTTCAGATGCCTACCAAGGTAGTGTAAAAACTACCAGGAGAACTCCTGTCTGGCACCTTCCCCGGTGGAGTTGTGCATGGGGTGTGTTTGGAACATTTTGTCACCAGCCGAGTCCAAAATTCAGCGTTTCCCCATCTCAGCCCAGAAAGCAGGTAGAACAACTTTTGTGGTGCCTTTCAGCTGCCTACCAAGGTAGTGTAAAAACTACCAAGAGAACTCCTGCCTGGCACCTTCCCCGGTGGAGTTGTGCATGGGGTGTGTTTGGAACATTTTGTCACCGGCCGAGTCCAAAATTCAGCGGTTCCCCATCTCAGCCCAGAAAGCAGGTAGAACAACTTTTGTGGTGCCTTTCAGCTGCCTACCGGAGCAATGTAAAAACTACCAGGAGAACTCCTGTCTGGCACCTTCCCCGGTGGAGTTGTGCATGGGGTGTGTTTGGAACATTTTGTCACCAGCCGACTCCAAAATTCAGCGTTTCCCCATCTCAGCCCAGAAAGCAGGTAGAACAACTTTTGTGGTGCCTTTCAGCTGCCTACCAAGGTAGTGTAAAAACTACCAAGAGAACTCCTGCCTGGCACCTTCCCCGGTGGAGTTGTGCATGGGGTGTGTTTGGAACATTTTGTCACCAGCCGACTCCAAAATTCAGCTGTTCCCCATCTCAGCCCAGAAAGCAGGTAGAACAACTTTTGTGGTGCCTTTCAGATGCCTACCAAGGTAGTGTAAAAACTACCAACAGAATTCGTTCCTGGCACCTTCCCCGGTGGAGTTGTGCATGGGGTGTGTTTGGAACATTTTGTCACCGGCCGAGTCCAAAATTCAGCGGTTCCCCATCTCAGCCCAGAAAGCAGGTAGAACAACTTTTGTAGTGCCTTTCTCTTGCCTACCGGGGTAGTGTAAAAACTACCGACAGAACTCCTGTCTGGCACCTTCCGTGGTGGAGTTGTGCATGGGGTGTGTTTGGAACATTTTGTCACCGGCCGACTCCAAAATTCAGCGGTTCCCCATCTCAGCCCAGAAAGCAGGTAGAACAACTTTTGTGGTGCCTTTCAAATGCCCACCAAGGTAGTGTAAAAACTATCAGGAGAACTCCTGTCTGGCACCTTCCGTGGTGGAGTTGTGCATGGGGTGTCTTTGGAACATTTTGTCACCAGCCGACTCCAAAATTCAGCGGTTCCCCATCTCAGCCCAGAAAGCAGGTAGAACAACTTTTGTGGTGTCTTTCAGATGCCTACCGGAGCAATGTAAAAACTACCAGGAGAACTCCTGTCTGGCACCTTCCCCGGTGGAGTTGTGCATGGGGTGTGTTTGGAACATTTTGTCACCAGCCGACTCCAAAATTCAGCGGTTCCCCATCTCAGCCCACAAAGCAGGTACAACAACTTTTCTTGTGCCTTTCAGCTGCCTACCAAGGTAGTGTAAAAACTACCAACAGAATTCGTTCCTGGCACCTTCCCCGGTGGAGTTGTGCATGGGGTGTGTTTGGAACATTTTGTCACCGGCCGACTCCAAAATTCAGCGGTTCCCCATCTCAGCCCAGAAAGCAGGTAGAACAACTTTTGTGGTGTCTTTCAGATGCCTACCGGAGCAATGTAAAAACTACCAGGAGAACTCCTGTCTGGCACCTTCCCCGGTGGAGTTGTGCAGGGGGTGTGTTTGGAACATTTTGCCACCAGCCGACTCCAAAATTCAGCGGTTCCCCATCTCAGCCCAGAAAGCAGGTAGAACAACTTTTGTGGTGTCTTTCAGATGCCTACCAAGGTAGTGTAAAAACTACCAGGAGAACTCCTGTCTGGCACCTTCCGTGGTGGAGTTGTGCATGGGGTGTGTTTGGAACATTTTGTCACCAGCCGAGTCCAAAATTCAGCGGTTCCCCATCTCAGCCCAGAAAGCAGGTAGAACAACTTTTGTGGTGACTTTCAAATGCCTACCGGAGCAATGTAAAAACTACCAGGAGAACTCCTGTCTGGCACCTTCCCCGGTGGAGTTGTGCAGGGGGTGTGTTTGGAACATTTTGTCACCAGCCGACTCCAAAATTCAGCGGTTCCCCATCTCAGCCCAGAAAGCAGGTAGAACAACTTTTGTCGTGTCTTTCAGATGCCTACCAAGGTAGTGTAAAAACTACCAGGAGAACTCCTGTCTGTCACCTTCCCCGGTGGAGTTGTGCATGGGGTGTGTTTGGAACATTTTGTCACCGGCCGACTCCAAAATTCAGCGGTTCCCCATCTCAGCCCAGAAAGCAGGTAGAACAACTTTTGTGGTGTCTTTCAGATGCCTACCAAGGTAGTGTAAAAACTACCAGGAGAACTCCTGTCTGGCACCTTCCCCGGTGGAGTTGTGCATGGGGTGTCTTTGGAACATTTTGTCACCAGCCGAGTCCAAAATTCAGCTGTTCCCCATCTCAGCCCAGAAAGCCGGTAGAACATCTTTTGTGGTGTCTTTCAGATGCCTACCAAGGTAGTGTAAAAACTACTAAGAGAACTCCTGTCTGGCACCTTCCCCGGTGGAGTTGTGCATGGGGTGTGTTTGGAACATTTTGTCACCGGCCGAGTCCAAAATTCAGCGATTCCCCATCTCAGCCCAGAAAGCAGGTAGAACAACTTTTGTCTTGTCTTTCAGATGCCTACCAAGGTAGTGTAAAAACTACTAAGAGAACTCCTGTCTGGCACCTTCCCCGGTGGAGTTGTGCGTGGGGTGTGTTTGGAACATTTTGTCACCAGCAAACTCCAAAATTCCATGATTCCCCATCTCAGCCCAGAAAGCAGGTAGAACAACTTTTGTGGTGCCTTTCAGATGCCCACCAAGGTAGTGTAAAAACTACCAGGAGAACTCCTGTCTGGCACCTTCCCCGGTGGAGTTGTGCAGGGGGTGTGTTTGGAACATTTTGTCACCAGCCGAGTCCAAAATTCAGCGTTTCCCCATCCAGCCCAGAAAGCAGATAGAACAACTTTTGTGGTGCCTTTCAGCTGCCTACCAAGGTAGTGTAAAAACTACCAGGAGAACTCCTGTCTGACACCTTCCCCGGTGGAGTTGTGCGTGGGGTGTGTTTGGAACATTTTGTCACCGGCCGACTCCAAAATTCAGCGATTCCCCATCTCAGCCCAGAAAGCAGGTAGAACAACTTTTGTCGTGTCTTTCAGATGCCTACCAAGGTAGTGTAAAAACTACCAGGAGAACTCCTGTCTGGCACCTTCCCCGGTGGAGTTGTGCATGGGGTGTGTTTGGAACATTTTGTCACCAGCCGAGTCCAAAATTCAGCGTTTCCCCATCTCAGCCCAGAAAGCAGGTAGAACAACTTTTGTGGTGCCTTTCAGCTGCCTACCAAGGTAGTGTAAAAACTACCAAGAGAACTCCTGTCTGGCACCTTCCCCGGTGGAGTTGTGCATGGGGTGTGTTTGGAACATTTTTTCACCGGCCGAGTCCAAAATTCAGCGGTTCCCCATCTCAGCCCAGAAAGCAGGTAGAAAAAACTTTTGTGGTGCCTTTCAGCTGCCTACCGGAGCAATGTAAAAACTACCAGGAGAACTCCTGTCTGGCACCTTCCCCGGTGGAGTTGTGCATGGGGTGTCTTTGGAACATTTTGTCACCAGCCGACTCCAAAATTCAGCGGTTCCCCATCTCAGCCCAGAAAGCAGGTAGAACAACTTTTGTGGTGTCTTTCAGATGCCTACCGGAGCAATGTAAAAACTACCAGGAGAACTCCTGTCTGTCACCTTCCCCGGTGGAGTTGTGCATGGGGTGTGTTTGGAACATTTTGTCACCGGCCGACTCCAAAATTCAGCTGTTCCCCATCTCAGCCCAGAAAGCAGGTAGAACAACTTTTGTGGTGCCTTTCAGCTGCCTACCAAGGTAGTGTAAAAACTACCAGGAGAACTCCTGTCTGGCACCTTCCCCGGTGGAGTTGTGCAGGGGGTGTGTTTGGAACATTTTGTCACCGGCCGAGTCCAAAATTCAGCGATTCCCCATCTCAGCCCAGAAAGCAGGTAGAACAACTTTTGTCGTGTCTTTCAGATGCCTACCAAGGTAGTGTAAAAACTACCAGGAGAACTCCTGTCTGGCACCTTCCGTGGTGGAGTTGTGCATGGGGTGTGTTTGGAACATTTTGTCACCAGCCGAGTCCAAAATTCAGCGGTTCCCCATCTCAGCCCAGAAAGCAGGTAGAACAACTTTTGTGGTGACTTTCAAATGCCTACCGGAGCAATGTAAAAACTACCAGGAGAACTCCTGTCTGGCACCTTCCGTGGTGGAGTTGTGCAGGGGGTGTGTTTGGAACATTTTGTCACCAGCCGACTCCAAAATTCAGCGGTTCCCCATCTCAGCCCAGAAAGCAGGTAAAACAACTTTTGTGGTGTCTTTCAGATGCCTACCAAGGTAGTGTAAAAACTACCAGGAGAACTCCTGTCTGTCACCTTCCCCGGTGGAGTTGTGCATGGGGTGTGTTTGGAACGTTTTGTCACCGGCCGACTCCAAAATTCAGCGGTTCCCCATCTCAGCCCAGAAAGCAGGTAGAACAACTTTTGTGGTGTCTTTCAGATGCCTACCGGAGCAATGTAAAAACTACCAGGAGAACTCCTGTCTGGCACCTTCCCCGGTGGAGTTGTGCATGGGGTGTGTTTGGAACATTTTGTCACCAGCCGACTCCAAAATTCAGCTGTTCCCCATCTCAGCCCAGAAAGCAGGTAGAACAACTTTTGTGGTGCCTTTCAGCTGCCTACCAAGGTAGTGTAAAAACTACCAGGAGAACTCCTGTCTGGCACCTTCCCCGGTGGAGTTGTGCAGGGGGTGTGTTTGGAACATTTTGTCACCAGCCGACTCCAAAATTCAGCGATTCCCCATCTCAGCCCAGAAAGCAGGTAGAACAACTTTTGTCGTGTCTTTCAGATGCCTACCAAGGTAGTGTAAAAACTACCAGGAGAACTCCTGTCTGGCACCTTCCGTGGTGGAGTTGTGCATGGGGTGTGTTTGGAACATTTTGTCACCAGCCGAGTCCAAAATTCAGCGGTTCCCCATCTCAGCCCAGAAAGCAGGTAGAACAACTTTTGTGGTGACTTTCAAATGCCTACCGGAGCAATGTAAAAACTACCAGGAGAACTCCTGTCTGGCACCTTCCGTGGTGGAGTTGTGCAGGGGGTGTGTTTGGAACATTTTGTCACCAGCCGAGTCCAAAATTCAGCGGTTCCCCATCTCAGCCCAGAAAGCAGGTAAAACAACTTTTGTGGTGTCTTTCAGATGCCTACCAAGGTAGTGTAAAAACTACCAGGAGAACTCCTGTCTGTCACCTTCCCCGGTGGAGTTGTGCATGGGGTGTGTTTGGAACATTTTGTCACCGGCCGACTCCAAAATTCAGCGGTTCCCCATCTCAGCCCAGAAAGCAGGTAGAACAACTTTTGTGGTGTCTTTCAGATGCCTACCGGAGCAATGTAAAAACTACCAGGAGAACTCCTGTCTGGCACCTTCCCCGGTGGAGTTGTGCATGGGGTGTGTTTGGAACATTTTGTCACCAGCCGACTCCAAAATTCAGCGGTTCCCCATCTCAGCCCAGAAAGCAGGTAGAACAACTTTTGTGGTGCCTTTCAGCTGCCTACCGGAGCAATGTAAAAACTACCAGGAGAACTCCTGTCTGGCACCTTCCCCGGTGGAGTTGTGCATGGGGTGTGTTTGGAACATTTTGTCACCAGCCGAGTCCAAAATTCAGCGTTTCCCCATCTCAGCCCAGAAAGCAGGTAGAACAACTTTTGTGGTGCCTTTCAGCTGCCTACCAAGGTAGTGTAAAAACTACTAAGAGAACTCCTGTCTGGCACCTTCCCCGGTGGAGTTGTGCATGGGGTGTGTTTGGAACATTTTGTCACCAGCCGACTCCAAAATTCAGCGGTTCCCCATCTCAGCCCACAAAGCAGGTAGAACAACTTTTGTGGTGCCTTTCAAATGCCCACCAAGGTAGTGTAAAAACTACCAGGAGAACTCCTGTCTGGCACCTTCCGTGGTGGAGTTGTGCATGGGGTGTCTTTGGAACATTTTGTCACCAGCCGAGTCCAAAATTCAGCGGTTCCCCATCTCAGCCCAGAAAGCAGGTAGAACAACTTTTGTGGTGCCTTTCAGCTCCCTACCAAGGTAGTGTAAAAACTACCAAGAGAACTCCTGCCTGGCACCTTCCCCGGTGGAGTTGTGCATGGGGTGTGTTTGGAACATTTTGTCACCGGCCGACTCCAAAATTCAGCGGTTCCCCATCTCAGCCCAGAAAGCAGGTAGAACAACTTTTGTGGTGCCTTTCAAATGCCTACCAAGGTAGTGTAAAAACTACCAAGAGAACTCCTGTCTGGCACCTTCCCCGGTGGAGTTGTGCATGGGGTGTGTTTGGAACATTTTGTCACCGGCCGACTCCAAAATTCAGCTGTTCCCCATCTCAGACCAGAAAGCAGGAAGAACAACTTTTGTGGTGCCTTTCAAATGCCTACCAAGGTAGTGTAAAAACTACCAGGAGAACTCCTGTCTGGCACCTTCCCCGGTGGAGTTGTGCATGGGGTGTGTTTGGAACATTTTGTCACCAGCCGAGTCCAAAATTCAGCGTTTCCCCATCTCAGCCCAGAAAGCAGGTAGAACAACTTTTGTGGTGCCTTTCAGCTGCCTACCAAGGTAGTGTAAAAACTACTAAGAGAACTCCTGTCTGGCACCTTCCCCGGTGGAGTTGTGCATGGGGTGTGTTTGGAACATTTTGTCACCAGCCGACTCCAAAATTCAGCGGTTCCCCATCTCAGCCCACAAAGCAGGTAGAACAACTTTTGTGGTGCCTTTCAAATGCCCACCAAGGTAGTGTAAAAACTACCAGGAGAACTCCTGTCTGGCACCTTCCGTGGTGGAGTTGTGCATGGGGTGTCTTTGGAACATTTTGTCACCAGCCGACTCCAAAATTCAGCGGTTCCCCATCTCAGCCCAGAAAGCAGGTAAAACAACTTTTGTGGTGTCTTTCAGATGCCTACCAAGGTAGTGTAAAAACTACCAGGAGAACTCCTGTCTGTCACCTTCCCCGGTGGAGTTGTGCATGGGGTGTGTTTGGAACATTTTGTCACCAGCCGACTCCAAAATTCAGCGGTTCCCCATCTCAGCCCAGAAAGCAGGTAGAACAACTTTTGTGGTGCCTTTCAGCTGCCTACCAAGGTAGTGTAAAAACTACCAAGAGAACTCCTGTCTGGCACCTTCCCCGGTGGAGTTGTGCATGGGGTGTGTTTGGAACATTTTGTCACCAGCCGAGTCCAAAATTCAGCGGTTCCCCATCTCAGCCCAGAAAGCAGGTAGAACAACTTTTGTCGTGTCTTTCAGATGCCTACCAAGGTAGTGTAAAAACTACCAGGAGAACTCCTGTCTGGCACCTTCCGTGGTGGAGTTGTGCATGGGGTGTGTTTGGAACATTTTGTCACCAGCCGACTCCAAAATTCAGCGGTTCCCCATCTCAGCCCAGAAAGCAGGTAAAACAACTTTTGTGGTGTCTTTCAGATGCCTACCAAGGTAGTGTAAAAACTACCAGGAGAACTCCTGTCTGTCACCTTCCCCGGTGGAGTTGTGCATGGGGTGTGTTTGGAACATTTTTTCACCGGCCGACTCCAAAATTCAGCGGTTCCCCATCTCAGCCCAGAAAGCAGGTAGAACAACTTTTGTGGTGTCTTTCAGATGCCTACCGGAGCAATGTAAAAACTACCAGGAGAACTCCTGTCTGGCACCTTCCCCGGTGGAGTTGTGCATGGGGTGTGTTTGGAACATTTTGTCACCAGCCGACTCCAAAATTCAGCGGTTCCCCATCTCAGCCCAGAAAGCAGGTAGAACAACTTTTGTGGTGTCTTTCAGATGCCTACCAAGGTAGTGTAAAAACTACCAGGAGAACTCCTGTCTGGCACCTTCCGTGGTGGAGTTGTGCATGGGGTGTGTTTGGAACATTTTGTCACCAGCCGACTCCAAAATTCAGCGGTTCCCCATCTCAGCCCAGAAAGCAGGTAGAACAACTTTTGTGGTGACTTTCAAATGCCTACCGGAGCAATGTAAAAACTACCAGGAGAACTCCTGTCTGGCACCTTCCCCGGTGGAGTTGTGCAGGGGGTGTGTTTGGAACATTTTGTCACCAGCCGACTCCAAAATTCAGCGGTTCCCCATCTCAGCCCAGAAAGCAGGTAGAACAACTTTTGTCGTGTCTTTCAGATGCCTACCAAGGTAGTGTAAAAACTACCAGGAGAACTCCTGTCTGTCACCTTCCCCGGTGGAGTTGTGCATGGGGTGTGTTTGGAACATTTTGTCACCGGCCGACTCCAAAATTCAGCGGTTCCCCATCTCAGCCCAGAAAGCAGGTAGAACAACTTTTGTGGTGTCTTTCAGATGCCTACCGGAGCAATGTAAAAACTACCAGGAGAACTCCTGTCTGGCACCTTCCCCGGTGGAGTTGTGCAGGGGGTGTGTTTGGAACATTTTGTCACCAGCCGACTCCAAAATTCAGCGGTTCCCCATCTCAGCCCAGAAAGCAGGTAGAACAACTTTTGTGGTGTCTTTCAGATGCCTACCAAGGTAGTGTAAAAACTACCAGGAGAACTCCTGTCTGGCACCTTCCCCGGTGGAGTTGTGCATGGGGTGTCTTTGGAACATTTTGTCACCAGCCGAGTCCAAAATTCAGCTGTTCCCCATCTCAGCCCAGAAAGCCGGTAGAACATCTTTTGTGGTGTCTTTCAGATGCCTACCAAGGTAGTGTAAAAACTACTAAGAGAACTCCTGTCTGGCACCTTCCCCGGTGGAGTTGTGCATGGGGTGTGTTTGGAACATTTTGTCACCGGCCGACTCCAAAATTCAGCGGTTCCCCATCTCAGCCCAGAAAGCAGGTAGAACAACTTTTGTGGTGTCTTTCAGATGCCTACCGGAGCAATGTAAAAACTACCAGGAGAACTCCTGTCTGGCACCTTCCCCGGTGGAGTTGTGCATGGGGTGTGTTTGGAACATTTTGTCACCAGCCGACTCCAAAATTCAGCTGTTCCCCATCTCAGCCCAGAAAGCAGGTAGAACAACTTTTGTGGTGCCTTTCAGCTGCCTACCAAGGTAGTGTAAAAACTACCAGGAGAACTCCTGTCTGGCACCTTCCCCGGTGGAGTTGTGCAGGGGGTGTGTTTGGAACATTTTGTCACCAGCCGAGTCCAAAATTCAGCGATTCCCCATCTCAGCCCAGAAAGCAGGTAGAACAACTTTTGTCGTGTCTTTCAGATGCCTACCAAGGTAGTGTAAAAACTACCAGGAGAACTCCTGTCTGGCACCTTCCGTGGTGGAGTTGTGCATGGGGTGTGTTTGGAACATTTTGTCACCAGCCGAGTCCAAAATTCAGCGGTTCCCCATCTCAGCCCAGAAAGCAGGTAGAACAACTTTTGTGGTGACTTTCAAATGCCTACCGGAGCAATGTAAAAACTACCAGGAGAACTCCTGTCTGGCACCTTCCGTGGTGGAGTTGTGCAGGGGGTGTGTTTGGAACATTTTGTCACCAGCCGAGTCCAAAATTCAGCGGTTCCCCATCTCAGCCCAGAAAGCAGGTAAAACAACTTTTGTGGTGTCTTTCAGATGCCTACCAAGGTAGTGTAAAAACTACCAGGAGAACTCCTGTCTGTCACCTTCCCCGGTGGAGTTGTGCATGGGGTGTGTTTGGAACATTTTGTCACCGGCCGACTCCAAAATTCAGCGGTTCCCCATCTCAGCCCAGAAAGCAGGTAGAACAACTTTTGTGGTGTCTTTCAGATGCCTACCGGAGCAATGTAAAAACTACCAGGAGAACTCCTGTCTGGCACCTTCCCCGGTGGAGTTGTGCATGGGGTGTGTTTGGAACATTTTGTCACCAGCCGACTCCAAAATTCAGCGGTTCCCCATCTCAGCCCAGAAAGCAGGTAGAACAACTTTTGTGGTGCCTTTCAGCTGCCTACCGGAGCAATGTAAAAACTACCAGGAGAACTCCTGTCTGGCACCTTCCCCGGTGGAGTTGTGCATGGGGTGTGTTTGGAACATTTTGTCACCAGCCGAGTCCAAAATTCAGCGTTTCCCCATCTCAGCCCAGAAAGCAGGTAGAACAACTTTTGTGGTGCCTTTCAGCTGCCTACCAAGGTAGTGTAAAAACTACTAAGAGAACTCCTGTCTGGCACCTTCCCCGGTGGAGTTGTGCATGGGGTGTGTTTGGAACATTTTGTCACCAGCCGACTCCAAAATTCAGCGGTTCCCCATCTCAGCCCACAAAGCAGGTAGAACAACTTTTGTGGTGCCTTTCAAATGCCCACCAAGGTAGTGTAAAAACTACCAGGAGAACTCCTGTCTGGCACCTTCCGTGGTGGAGTTGTGCATGGGGTGTCTTTGGAACATTTTGTCACCAGCCGAGTCCAAAATTCAGCGGTTCCCCATCTCAGCCCAGAAAGCAGGTAGAACAACTTTTGTGGTGCCTTTCAGCTCCCTACCAAGGTAGTGTAAAAACTACCAAGAGAACTCCTGCCTGGCACCTTCCCCGGTGGAGTTGTGCATGGGGTGTGTTTGGAACATTTTGTCACCGGCCGACTCCAAAATTCAGCGGTTCCCCATCTCAGCCCAGAAAGCAGGTAGAACAACTTTTGTGGTGCCTTTCAAATGCCTACCAAGGTAGTGTAAAAACTACCAAGAGAACTCCTGTCTGGCACCTTCCCCGGTGGAGTTGTGCATGGGGTGTGTTTGGAACATTTTGTCACCGGCCGACTCCAAAATTCAGCTGTTCCCCATCTCAGACCAGAAAGCAGGAAGAACAACTTTTGTGGTGCCTTTCAAATGCCTACCAAGGTAGTGTAAAAACTACCAGGAGAACTCCTGTCTGGCACCTTCCCCGGTGGAGTTGTGCATGGGGTGTGTTTGGAACATTTTGTCACCAGCCGAGTCCAAAATTCAGCGTTTCCCCATCTCAGCCCAGAAAGCAGGTAGAACAACTTTTGTGGTGCCTTTCAGCTGCCTACCAAGGTAGTGTAAAAACTACTAAGAGAACTCCTGTCTGGCACCTTCCCCGGTGGAGTTGTGCATGGGGTGTGTTTGGAACATTTTGTCACCAGCCGACTCCAAAATTCAGCGGTTCCCCATCTCAGCCCACAAAGCAGGTAGAACAACTTTTGTGGTGCCTTTCAAATGCCCACCAAGGTAGTGTAAAAACTACCAGGAGAACTCCTGTCTGGCACCTTCCGTGGTGGAGTTGTGCATGGGGTGTCTTTGGAACATTTTGTCACCAGCCGACTCCAAAATTCAGCGGTTCCCCATCTCAGCCCAGAAAGCAGGTAAAACAACTTTTGTGGTGTCTTTCAGATGCCTACCAAGGTAGTGTAAAAACTACCAGGAGAACTCCTGTCTGTCACCTTCCCCGGTGGAGTTGTGCATGGGGTGTGTTTGGAACATTTTGTCACCAGCCGACTCCAAAATTCAGCGGTTCCCCATCTCAGCCCAGAAAGCAGGTAGAACAACTTTTGTGGTGCCTTTCAGCTGCCTACCAAGGTAGTGTAAAAACTACCAAGAGAACTCCTGTCTGGCACCTTCCCCGGTGGAGTTGTGCATGGGGTGTGTTTGGAACATTTTGTCACCAGCCGAGTCCAAAATTCAGCGGTTCCCCATCTCAGCCCAGAAAGCAGGTAGAACAACTTTTGTCGTGTCTTTCAGATGCCTACCAAGGTAGTGTAAAAACTACCAGGAGAACTCCTGTCTGGCACCTTCCGTGGTGGAGTTGTGCATGGGGTGTGTTTGGAACATTTTGTCACCAGCCGACTCCAAAATTCAGCGGTTCCCCATCTCAGCCCAGAAAGCAGGTAAAACAACTTTTGTGGTGTCTTTCAGATGCCTACCAAGGTAGTGTAAAAACTACCAGGAGAACTCCTGTCTGTCACCTTCCCCGGTGGAGTTGTGCATGGGGTGTGTTTGGAACATTTTTTCACCGGCCGACTCCAAAATTCAGCGGTTCCCCATCTCAGCCCAGAAAGCAGGTAGAACAACTTTTGTGGTGTCTTTCAGATGCCTACCGGAGCAATGTAAAAACTACCAGGAGAACTCCTGTCTGGCACCTTCCCCGGTGGAGTTGTGCATGGGGTGTGTTTGGAACATTTTGTCACCAGCCGACTCCAAAATTCAGCGGTTCCCCATCTCAGCCCAGAAAGCAGGTAGAACAACTTTTGTGGTGTCTTTCAGATGCCTACCAAGGTAGTGTAAAAACTACCAGGAGAACTCCTGTCTGGCACCTTCCGTGGTGGAGTTGTGCATGGGGTGTGTTTGGAACATTTTGTCACCAGCCGACTCCAAAATTCAGCGGTTCCCCATCTCAGCCCAGAAAGCAGGTAGAACAACTTTTGTGGTGACTTTCAAATGCCTACCGGAGCAATGTAAAAACTACCAGGAGAACTCCTGTCTGGCACCTTCCCCGGTGGAGTTGTGCAGGGGGTGTGTTTGGAACATTTTGTCACCAGCCGACTCCAAAATTCAGCGGTTCCCCATCTCAGCCCAGAAAGCAGGTAGAACAACTTTTGTCGTGTCTTTCAGATGCCTACCAAGGTAGTGTAAAAACTACCAGGAGAACTCCTGTCTGTCACCTTCCCCGGTGGAGTTGTGCATGGGGTGTGTTTGGAACATTTTGTCACCGGCCGACTCCAAAATTCAGCGGTTCCCCATCTCAGCCCAGAAAGCAGGTAGAACAACTTTTGTGGTGTCTTTCAGATGCCTACCGGAGCAATGTAAAAACTACCAGGAGAACTCCTGTCTGGCACCTTCCCCGGTGGAGTTGTGCAGGGGGTGTGTTTGGAACATTTTGTCACCAGCCGACTCCAAAATTCAGCGGTTCCCCATCTCAGCCCAGAAAGCAGGTAGAACAACTTTTGTGGTGTCTTTCAGATGCCTACCAAGGTAGTGTAAAAACTACCAGGAGAACTCCTGTCTGGCACCTTCCCCGGTGGAGTTGTGCATGGGGTGTCTTTGGAACATTTTGTCACCAGCCGAGTCCAAAATTCAGCTGTTCCCCATCTCAGCCCAGAAAGCCGGTAGAACATCTTTTGTGGTGTCTTTCAGATGCCTACCAAGGTAGTGTAAAAACTACTAAGAGAACTCCTGTCTGGCACCTTCCCCGGTGGAGTTGTGCATGGGGTGTGTTTGGAACATTTTGTCACCGGCCGAGTCCAAAATTCAGCGATTCCCCATCTCAGCCCAGAAAGCAGGTAGAACAACTTTTGTGGTGCCTTTCAAATGCCCACCAAGGTAGTGTAAAAACTACCAGGAGAACTCCTGTCTGGCACCTTCCCCGGTGGAGTTGTGCAGGGGGTGTGTTTGGAACATTATGTCACCAGCCGAGTCCAAAATTCAGAGTTTCCCCATCTCAGCCCAGAAAGCAGGTAGAACAACTTTTGTGGTGCCTTTCAGCTGCCTACCAAGGTAGTGTAAAAACTACCAGGAGAACTCCTGTCTGACACCTTCCCCGGTGGAGTTGTGCAGGGGGTGTGTTTGGAACATTTTGTCACCGGCCGACTCCAAAATTCAGCTGTTCCCCATCTCAGACCAGAAAGCAGGAAGAACAACTTTTGTGGTGCCTTTCAAATGCCTACCAAGGTAGTGTAAAAACTACCAGGAGAACTCCTGTCTGGCACCTTCCCCGGTGGAGTTGTGCATGGGGTGTGTTTGGAACATTTTGTCACCAGCCGAGTCCAAAATTCAGCGGTTCCCCATCTCAGCCCAGAAAGCAGGTAGAACAACTTTTGTGGTGCCTTTCAGATGCCTACCAAGGTAGTGTAAAAACTACTAAGAGAACTCCTGTCTGGCACCTTCCCCGGTGGAGTTGTGCATGGGGTGTGTTTGGAACATTTTGTCACCAGCCGACTCCAAAATTCAGCGGTTCCCCATCTCAGCCCACAAAGCAGGTAGAACAACTTTTGTGGTGCCTTTCAAATGCCCACCAAGGTAGTGTAAAAACTACCAGGAGAACTCCTGTCTGGCACCTTCCGTGGTGGAGTTGTGCATGGGGTGTCTTTGGAACATTTTGTCACCAGCCGACTCCAAAATTCAGCGGTTCCCCATCTCAGCCCAGAAAGCAGGTAAAACAACTTTTGTGGTGTCTTTCAGATGCCTACCAAGGTAGTGTAAAAACTACCAGGAGAACTCCTGTCTGTCACCTTCCCCGGTGGAGTTGTGCATGGGGTGTGTTTGGAACATTTTGTCACCAGCCGACTCCAAAATTCAGCGGTTCCCCATCTCAGCCCAGAAAGCAGGTAGAACAACTTTTGTGGTGCCTTTCAGCTGCCTACCAAGGTAGTGTAAAAACTACCAAGAGAACTCCTGTCTGGCACCTTCCCCGGTGGAGTTGTGCATGGGGTGTGTTTGGAACATTTTGTCTCCAGCCGACTCCAAAATTCAGCGGTTCCCCATCTCAGCCCAGAAAGCAGGTAGAACAACTTTTGTCGTGTCTTTCAGATGCCTACCAAGGTAGTGTAAAAACTACCAGGAGAACTCCTGTCTGGCACCTTCCGTGGTGGAGTTGTGCATGGGGTGTGTTTGGAACATTTTGTCACCAGCCGACTCCAAAATTCAGCGGTTCCCCATCTCAGCCCAGAAAGCAGGTAAAACAACTTTTGTGGTGTCTTTCAGATGCCTACCAAGGTAGTGTAAAAACTACCAGGAGAACTCCTGTCTGTCACCTTCCCCGGTGGAGTTGTGCATGGGGTGTGTTTGGAACATTTTTTCACCGGCCGACTCCAAAATTCAGCGGTTCCCCATCTCAGCCCAGAAAGCAGGTAGAACAACTTTTGTGGTGTCTTTCAGATGCCTACCGGAGCAATGTAAAAACTACCAGGAGAACTCCTGTCTGGCACCTTCCCCGGTGGAGTTTTGCATGGGGTGTGTTTGGAACATTTTGCCACCAGCCGACTCCAAAATTCAGCGGTTCCCCATCTCAGCCCAGAAAGCAGGTAGAACAACTTTTGTGGTGTCTTTCAGATGCCTACCAAGGTAGTGTAAAAACTACCAGGAGAACTCCTGTCTGGCACCTTCCGTGGTGGAGTTGTGCATGGGGTGTGTTTGGAACATTTTGTCACCAGCCGACTCCAAAATTCAGCGGTTCCCCATCTCAGCCCAGAAAGCAGGTAGAACAACTTTTGTGGTGACTTTCAAATGCCTACCGGAGCAATGTAAAAACTACCAGGAGAACTCCTGTCTGGCACCTTCCCCGGTGGAGTTGTGCAGGGGGTGTGTTTGGAACATTTTGTCACCAGCCGACTCCAAAATTCAGCGGTTCCCCATCTCAGCCCAGAAAGCAGGTAGAACAACTTTTGTCGTGTCTTTCAGATGCCTACCAAGGTAGTGTAAAAACTACCAGGAGAACTCCTGTCTGTCACCTTCCCCGGTGGAGTTGTGCATGGGGTGTGTTTGGAACATTTTGTCACCGGCCGACTCCAAAATTCAGCGGTTCCCCATCTCAGCCCAGAAAGCAGGTAGAACAACTTTTGTGGTGTCTTTCAGATGCCTACCGGAGCAATGTAAAAACTACCAGGAGAACTCCTGTCTGGCACCTTCCCCGGTGGAGTTGTGCAGGGGGTGTGTTTGGAACATTTTGTCACCAGCCGACTCCAAAATTCAGCGGTTCCCCATCTCAGCCCAGAAAGCAGGTAGAACAACTTTTGTGGTGTCTTTCAGATGCCTACCAAGGTAGTGTAAAAACTACCAGGAGAACTCCTGTCTGGCACCTTCCCCGGTGGAGTTGTGCATGGGGTGTCTTTGGAACATTTTGTCACCAGCCGAGTCCAAAATTCAGCTGTTCCCCATCTCAGCCCAGAAAGCCGGTAGAACATCTTTTGTGGTGTCTTTCAGATGCCTACCAAGGTAGTGTAAAAACTACTAAGAGAACTCCTGTCTGGCACCTTCCCCGGTGGAGTTGTGCATGGGGTGTGTTTGGAACATTTTGTCACCGGCCGAGTCCAAAATTCAGCGATTCCCCATCTCAGCCCAGAAAGCAGGTAGAACAACTTTTGTGGTGCCTTTCAAATGCCCACCAAGGTAGTGTAAAAACTACCAGGAGAACTCCTGTCTGGCACCTTCCCCGGTGGAGTTGTGCAGGGGGTGTGTTTGGAACATTATGTCACCAGCCGAGTCCAAAATTCAGCGTTTCCCCATCTCAGCCCAGAAAGCAGGTAGAACAACTTTTGTGGTGCCTTTCAGCTGCCTACCAAGGTAGTGTAAAAACTACCAGGAGAACTCCTGTCTGACACCTTCCCCGGTGGAGTTGTGCGTGGGGTGTGTTTGGAACATTTTGTCACCGGCCGACTCCAAAATTCAGCGATTCCCCATCTCAGCCCAGAAAGCAGGTAGAACAACTTTTGTCGTGTCTTTCAGATGCCTACCAAGGTAGTGTAAAAACTACCACGAGAACTCCTGTCTGGCACCTTCCCCGGTGGAGTTGTGCATGGGGTGTGTTTGGAACATTTTGTCACCAGCCGAGTCCAAAATTCAGCGGTTCCCCATCTCAGCCCAGAAAGCAGGTAGAACAACTTTTGTGGTGCCTTTCAGCTGCCTACCAAGGTAGTGTAAAAACTACCAGGAGAACTCCTGTCTGTCACCTTCCCCGGTGGAGTTGTGCATGGGGTGTGTTTGGAACATTTTGTCACCGGCCGACTCCAAAATTCAGCGGTTCCCCATCTCAGCCCAGAAAGCAGGTAGAACAACTTTTGTGGTGCCTTTCAGCTGCCTACCAAGGTAGTGTAAAAACTACCGGGAGAACTCCTGTCTGGCACCTTCCCCGGTGGAGTTGTGCAGGGGGTGTGTTTGGAACATTTTGTCACCAGCCGAGTCCAAAATTCAGCGATTCCCCATCTCAGCCCAGAAAGCAGGTAGAACAACTTTTGTCGTGTCTTTCAGATGCCTACCAAGGTAGTGTAAAAACTACCAGGAGAACTCCTGTCTGGCACCTTCCGTGGTGGAGTTGTGCATGGGGTGTGTTTGGAACATTTTGTCACCAGCCGAGTCCAAAATTCAGCGGTTCCCCATCTCAGCCCAGAAAGCAGGTAGAACAACTTTTGTGGTGACTTTCAAATGCCTACCGGAGCAATGTAAAAACTACCAGGAGAACTCCTGTCTGGCACCTTCCGTGGTGGAGTTGTGCAGGGGGTGTGTTTGGAACATTTTGTCACCAGCCGAGTCCAAAATTCAGCGGTTCCCCATCTCAGCCCAGAAAGCAGGTAAAACAACTTTTGTGGTGTCTTTCAGATGCCTACCAAGGTAGTGTAAAAACTACCAGGAGAACTCCTGTCTGTCACCTTCCCCGGTGGAGTTGTGCATGGGGTGTGTTTGGAACATTTTGTCACCGGCCGACTCCAAAATTCAGCTGTTCCCCATCTCAGCCCAGAAAGCAGGTAGAACAACTTTTGTGGTGTCTTTCAGATGCCTACCGGAGCAATGTAAAAACTACCAGGAGAACTCCTGTCTGGCACCTTCCCCGGTGGAGTTGTGCATGGGGTGTGTTTGGAACATTTTGTCACCAGCCGACTCCAAAATTCAGCGGTTCCCCATCTCAGCCCACAAAGCAGGTAGAACAACTTTTGTGGTGCCTTTCAGCTGCCTACCAAGGTAGTGTAAAAACTACCAGGAGAACTCCTGTCTGGCACCTTCCCCGGTGGAGTTGTGCAGGGGGTGTGTTTGGAACATTTTGTCACCAGCCGAGTCCAAAATTCAGCGATTCCCCATCTCAGCCCAGAAAGCAGGTAGAACAACTTTTGTCGTGTCTTTCAGATGCCTACCAAGGTAGTGTAAAAACTACCAGGAGAACTCCTGTCTGGCACCTTCCGTGGTGGAGTTGTGCATGGGGTGTGTTTGGAACATTTTGTCACCAGCCGAGTCCAAAATTCAGCGGTTCCCCATCTCAGCCCAGAAAGCAGGTAGAACAACTTTTGTGGTGACTTTCAAATGCCTACCGGAGCAATGTAAAAACTACCAGGAGAACTCCTGTCTGGCACCTTCCCCGGTGGAGTTGTGCAGGGGGTGTGTTTGGAACATTTTGTCACCAGCCGAGTCCAAAATTCAGCGGTTCCCCATCTCAGCCCAGAAAGCAGGTAAAACAACTTTTGTGGTGTCTTTCAGATGCCTACCAAGGTAGTGTAAAAACTACCAGGAGAACTCCTGTCTGTCACCTTCCCCGGTGGAGTTGTGCATGGGGTGTGTTTGGAACATTTTGTCACCGGCCGACTCCAAAATTCAGCGGTTCCCCATCTCAGCCCAGAAAGCAGGTAGAACAACTTTTGTGGTGTCTTTCAGATGCCTACCGGAGCAATGTAAAAACTACCAGGAGAACTCCTGTCTGGCACCTTCCCCGGTGGAGTTGTGCATGGGGTGTGTTTGGAACATTTTGTCACCAGCTGACTCCAAAATTCAGCGGTTCCCCATCTCAGCCCAGAAAGCAGGTAGAACAACTTTTGTGGTGCCTTTCAGCTGCCTACCGGAGCAATGTAAAAACTACCAGGAGAACTCCTGTCTGGCACCTTCCCCGGTGGAGTTGTGCATGGGGTGTGTTTGGAACATTTTGTCACCAGCCGAGTCCAAAATTCAGCGTTTCCCCATCTCAGCCCAGAAAGCAGGTAGAACAACTTTTGTGGTGCCTTTCAGCTGCCTACCAAGGTAGTGTAAAAACTACTAAGAGAACTCCTGTCTGGCACCTTCCCCGGTGGAGTTGTGCATGGGGTGTGTTTGGAACATTTTGTCACCAGCCGACTCCAAAATTCAGCGGTTCCCCATCTCAGCCCACAAAGCAGGTAGAACAACTTTTGTGGTGCCTTTCAAATGCCCACCAAGGTGGTGTAAAAACTACCAGGAGAACTCCTGTCTGGCACCTTCCCCGGTGGAGTTGTGCATGGGGTGTCTTTGGAACATTTTGTCACCAGCCGAGTCCAAAATTCAGCGGTTCCCCATCTCAGCCCAGAAAGCAGGTAGAACAACTTTTGTGGTGCCTTTCAGCTCCCTACCAAGGTAGTGTAAAAACTACCAAGAGAACTCCTGTCTGGCACCTTCCCCGGTGGAGTTGTGCATGGGGTGTGTTTGGAACATTTTGTCACCGGCCGACTCCAAAATTCAGCGGTTCCCCATCTCAGCCCAGAAAGCAGGTAGAACAACTTTTGTGGTGCCTTTCAAATGCCTACCAAGGTAGTGTAAAAACTACCAAGAGAACTCCTGTCTGGCACCTTCCCCGGTGGAGTTGTGCATGGGGTGTGTTTGGAACATTTTGTCACCGGCCGACTCCAAAATTCAGCTGTTCCCCATCTCAGACCAGAAAGCAGGAAGAACAACTTTTGTGGTGCCTTTCAAATGCCTACCAAGGTAGTGTAAAAACTACCAGGAGAACTCCTGTCTGGCACCTTCCCCGGTGGAGTTGTGCAGGGGGTGTGTTTGGAACATTTTGTCACCAGCCGAGTCCAAAATTCAGCGATTCCCCATCTCAGCCCAGAAAGCAGGTAGAACAACTTTTGTCGTGTCTTTCAGATGCCTACCAAGGTAGTGTAAAAACTACCAGGAGAACTCCTGTCTGGCACCATCCGTGGTGGAGTTGTGCATGGGGTGTGTTTGGAACATTTTGTCACCAGCCGACTCCAAAATTCAGCGGTTCCCCATCTCAGCCCAGAAAGCAGGTAGAACAACTTTTGTGGTGACTTTCAAATGCCTACCGGAGCAATGTAAAAACTACCAGGAGAACTCCTGTCTGGCACCTTCCGTGGTGGAGTTGTGCAGGGGGTGTGTTTGGAACATTTTGTCACCAGCCGACTCCAAAATTCAGCGGTTCCCCATCTCAGCCCAGAAAGCAGGTAAAACAACTTTTGTGGTGTCTTTCAGATGCCTACCAAGGTAGTGTAAAAACTACCAGGAGAACTCCTGTCTGTCACCTTCCCCGGTGGAGTTGTGCATGGGGTGTGTTTGGAACATTTTGTCACCAGCCGACTCCAAAATTCAGCGGTTCCCCATCTCAGCCCAGAAAGCAGGTAGAACAACTTTTGTGGTGCCTTTCAGCTGCCTACCAAGGTAGTGTAAAAACTACCAAGAGAACTCCTGTCTGGCACCTTCCCCGGTGGAGTTGTGCATGGGGTGTGTTTGGAACATTTTGTCACCAGCCGAGTCCAAAATTCAGCGGTTCCCCATCTCAGCCCAGAAAGCAGGTAGAACAACTTTTGTGGTGCCTTTCAAATGCCTACCAAGGTAGTGTAAAAACTACCAAGAGAACTCCTGTCTGGCACCTTCCCCGGTGGAGTTGTGCATGGGGTGTGTTTGGAACATTTTGTCACCGGCCGACTCCAAAATTCAGCTGTTCCCCATCTCAGACCAGAAAGCAGGAAGAACAACTTTTGTGGTGCCTTTCAAATGCCTACCAAGGTAGTGTAAAAACTACCAGGAGAACTCCTGTCTGGCACCTTCCCCGGTGGAGTTGTGTAGGGGGTGTGTTTGGAACATTTTGTCACCAGCCGAGTCCAAAATTCAGCGATTCCCCATCTCAGCCCACAAAGCAGGTAGAACAACTTTTGTCGTGTCTTTCAGATGCCTACCAAGGTAGTGTAAAAACTACCAGGAGAACTCCTGTCTGGCACCTTCCCCGGTGGAGTTGTGCATGGGGTGTGTTTGGAACATTTTGTCACCAGCCGACTCCAAAATTCAGCGGTTCCCCATCTCAGCCCAGAAAGCAGGTAAAACAACTTTTGTGGTGTCTTTCAGATGCCTACCAAGGTAGTGTAAAAACTACCAGGAGAACTCCTGTCTGTCACCTTCCCCGGTGGAGTTGTGCATGGGGTGTGTTTGGAACATTTTTTCACCGGCCGACTCCAAAATTCAGCGGTTCCCCATCTCAGCCCAGAAAGCAGGTAGAACAACTTTTGTGGTGTCTTTCAGATGCCTACCGGAGCAATGTAAAAACTACCAGGAGAACTCCTGTCTGGCACCTTCCCCGGTGGAGTTTTGCATGGGGTGTGTTTGGAACATTTTGCCACCAGCCGACTCCAAAATTCAGCGGTTCCCCATCTCAGCCCAGAAAGCAGGTAGAACAACTTTTGTGGTGTCTTTCAGATGCCTACCAAGGTAGTGTAAAAACTACCAGGAGAACTCCTGTCTGGCACCTTCCCCGGTGGAGTTGTGCATGGGGTGTGTTTGGAACATTTTGTCACCAGCCGACTCCAAAATTCAGCGGTTCCCCATCTCAGCCCAGAAAGCAGGTAGAACAACTTTTGTGGTGACTTTCAAATGCCTACCGGAGCAATGTAAAAACTACCAGGAGAACTCCTGTCTGGCACCTTCCCCGGTGGAGTTGTGCAGGGGGTGTGTTTGGAACATTTTGTCACCAGCCGACTCCAAAATTCAGCGGTTCCCCATCTCAGCCCAGAAAGCAGGTAGAACAACTTTTGTCGTGTCTTTCAGATGCCTACCAAGGTAGTGTAAAAACTACCAGGAGAACTCCTGTCTGTCACCTTCCCCGGTGGAGTTGTGCATGGGGTGTGTTTGGAACATTTTGTCACCGGCCGACTCCAAAATTCAGCGGTTCCCCATCTCAGCCCAGAAAGCAGGTAGAACAACTTTTGTGGTGCCTTTCAAATGCCCACCAAGGTAGTGTAAAAACTACCAGGAGAACTCCTGTCTGGCACCTTCCCCGGTGGAGTTGTGCAGGGGGTGTGTTTGGAACATTATGTCACCAGCCGAGTCCAAAATTCAGAGTTTCCCCATCTCAGCCCAGAAAGCAGGTAGAACAACTTTTGTGGTGCCTTTCAGCTGCCTACCAAGGTAGTGTAAAAACTACCAGGAGAACTCCTGTCTGACACCTTCCCCGGTGGAGTTGTGCGTGGGGTGTGTTTGGAACATTTTGTCACCGGCCGACTCCAAAATTCAGCGATTCCCCATCTCAGCCCAGAAAGCAGGTAGAACAACTTTTGTCGTGTCTTTCAGATGCCTACCAAGGTAGTGTAAAAACTACCACGAGAACTCCTGTCTGGCACCTTCCCCGGTGGAGTTGTGCATGGGGTGTGTTTGGAACATTTTGTCACCAGCCGAGTCCAAAATTCAGCGTTTCCCCATCTCAGCCCAGAAAGCAGGTAGAACAACTTTTGTGGTGCCTTTCAGCTGCCTACCAAGGTAGTGTAAAAACTACCAAGAGAACTCCTGTCTGGCACCTTCCCCGGTGGAGTTGTGCATGGGGTGTGTTTGGAACATTTTTTCACCGGCCGAGTCCAAAATTCAGCGATTCCCCATCTCAGCCCAGAAAGCAGGTAGAACAACTTTTGTCGTGTCTTTCAGATGCCTACCAAGGTAGTGTAAAAACTACCACGAGAACTCCTGTCTGGCACCTTCCCCGGTGGAGTTGTGCATGGGGTGTGTTTGGAACATTTTGTCACTGGCCGAGTCCAAAATTCAGCGTTTCCCCATCTCAGCCCAGAAAGCAGGTAGAACAACTTTTGTGGTGCCTTTCAGCTGCCTACCAAGGTAGTGTAAAAACTACCAAGAGAACTCCTGTCTGGCACCTTCCCCGGTGGAGTTGTGCATGGGGTGTGTTTGGAACATTTTGTCACCGGCCGAGTCCAAAATTCAGCGGTTCCCCATCTCAGCCCAGAAAGCAGGTAGAAAAACTTTTGTGGTGCCTTTCAGCTGCCTACCGGAGCAATGTAAAAACTACCAGGAGAACTCCTGTCTGGCACCTTCCCCGGTGGAGTTGTGCATGGGGTGTGTTTGGAACATTTTGTCACCAGCCGAGTCCAAAATTCAGCGTTTCCCCATCTCAGCCCAGAAAGCAGGTAGAACAACTTTTGTGGTGCCTTTCAGCTGCCTACCAAGGTAGTGTAAAAACTACCAAGAGAACTCCTGTCTGGCACCTTCCCCGGTGGAGTTGTGCATGGGGTGTGTTTGGAACATTTTGTCACCAGCCGACTCCAAAATTCAGCGGTTCCCCATCTCAGCCCACAAAGCAGGTACAACTTCTTTTCTTGTGCCTTTCAGCTGCCTACCAAGGTAGTGTAAAAACTACCAACCGAATTCGTTCCTGGCACCTTCCCCGGTGGAGTTGTGCATGGGGTGTGTTTGGAACATTTTGTCACCGGCCGACTCCAAAATTCAGCGGTTCCCCATCTCAGCCCAGAAAGCAGGTAGAACAACTTTTGTGGTGTCTTTCAGATGCCTACCGGAGCAATGTAAAAACTACCAGGAGAACTCCTGTCTGGCACCTTCCGTGGTGGAGTTGTGCATGGGGTGTGTTTGGAACATTTTGTCACCGGCCGACTCCAAAATTCAGCGGTTCCCCATCTCAGCCCAGAAAGCAGGTAGAACAACTTTTGTGGTGTCTTTCAGATGCCTACAGGAGCAATGTAAAAACTACCAGGAGAACTCCTGTCTGGCACCTTCCCCGGTGGAGTTGTGCATGGGGTGTGTTTGGAACATTTTGTCACCGGCCGAGTCCAAAATTCAGCGGTTCCCCATCTCAGCCCAGAAAGCAGGTAGAACAACTTTTGTGGTGCCTTTCAAATGCCTACCAAGGTAGTGTAAAAACTACCAAGAGAACTCCTGTCTGGCACCTTCCCCGGTGGAGTTGTGCATGGGGTGTGTTTGGAACATTTTGTCACCGGCCGACTCCAAAATTCAGCTGTTCCCCATCTCAGACCAGAAAGCAGGAAGAACAACTTTTGTGGTGCCTTTCAAATGCCTACCAAGGTAGTGTAAAAACTACCAGGAGAACTCCTGTCTGGCACCTTCCCCGGTGGAGTTGTGCAGGGGGTGTGTTTGGAACATTTTGTCACCAGCCGAGTCCAAAATTCAGCGATTCCCCATCTCAGCCCAGAAAGCAGGTAGAACAACTTTTGTCGTGTCTTTCAGATGCCTACCAAGGTAGTGTAAAAACTACCAGGAGAACTCCTGTCTGGCACCTTCCGTGGTGGAGTTGTGCATGGGGTGTGTTTGGAACATTTTGTCACCAGCCGACTCCAAAATTCAGCGGTTCCCCATCTCAGCCCAGAAAGCAGGTAAAACAACTTTTGTGGTGCCTTTCAGCTGCCTACCAAGGTAGTGTAAAAACTACCAAGAGAACTCCTGTCTGGCACCTTCCCCGGTGGAGTTGTGCATGGGGTGTGTTTGGAACATTTTGTCACCAGCCGACTCCAAAATTCAGCGGTTCCCCATCTCAGCCCACAAAGCAGGTACAACTTCTTTTCTTGTGCCTTTCAGCTGCCTACCAAGGTAGTGTAAAAACTACCAACAGAATTCGTTCCTGGCACCTTCCCCGGTGGAGTTGTGCATGGGGTGTGTTTGGAACATTTTGTCACCGGCCGAGTCCAAAATTCAGCGG
The DNA here is from genome assembly GCF_023638135.1 of Falco biarmicus. Classification (NCBI taxonomy): domain Eukaryota; kingdom Metazoa; phylum Chordata; class Aves; order Falconiformes; family Falconidae; genus Falco; species Falco biarmicus. Next base: position 565,530 of record NC_079298.1, on the reverse strand, counting down.
TTCCCCATCTCAGCCCAGAAAGCAGGTAGAACAACTTTTGTGGTGTCTTTCAGATGCCTACCGGAGCAATGTAAAAACTACCAGGAGAACTCCTGTCTGGCACCTTCCGTGGTGGAGTTGTGCATGGGGTGTGTTTGGAACATTTTGTCACCGGCCGACTCCAAAATTCAGCGGTTCCCCATCTCAGCCCAGAAAGCAGGTAGAACAACTTTTGTCGTGTCTTTCAGATGCCTACCGGAGCAATGTAAAAACTACCAGGAGAACTCCTGTCTGGCACCTTCCCCGGTGGAGTTGTGCAGGGGGTGTGTTTGGAACATTTTGTCACCGGCCGAGTCCAAAATTCAGCGGTTCCCCATCTCAGCCCAGAAAGCAGGTAGAACAACTTTTGTGGTGCCTTTCAAATGCCCACCAAGGTAGTGTAAAAACTATCAGGAGAACTCCTGTCTGGCACCTTCCCCGGTGGAGTTGTGCATGGGGTGTCTTTGGAACATTTTGTCACCAGCCGACTCCAAAATTCAGCGGTTCCCCATCTCAGCCCAGAAAGCAGGTAGAACAACTTTTGTGGTGCCTTTCAGCTCCCTACCAAGGTAGTGTAAAAACTACCAAGAGAACTCCTGTCTGGCACCTTCCCCGGTGGAGTTGTGCATGGGGTGTGTTTGGAACATTTTGTCACCAGCCGAGTCCAAAATTCAGCGATTCCCCATCTCAGCCCAGAAAGCAGGTAGAACAACTTTTGTCGTGTCTTTCAGATGCCTACCAAGGTAGTGTAAAAACTACCAGGAGAACTCCTGTCTGGCACCTTCCGTGGTGGAGTTGTGCATGGGGTGTGTTTGGAACATTTTGTCACCAGCCGAGTCCAAAATTCAGCGGTTCCCCATCTCAGCCCAGAAAGCAGGTAGAACAACTTTTGTGGTGACTTTCAAATGCCTACCGGAGCAATGTAAAAACTACCAGGAGAACTCCTGTCTGGCACCTTCCCCGGTGGAGTTGTGCAGGGGGTGTGTTTGGAACATTTTGTCACCAGCCGACTCCAAAATTCAGCGGTTCCCCATCTCAGCCCAGAAAGCAGGTAAAACAACTTTTGTGGTGTCTTTCAGATGCCTACCAAGGTAGTGTAAAAACTACCAGGAGAACTCCTGTCTGTCACCTTCCCCGGTGGAGTTGTGCATGGGGTGTGTTTGGAACATTTTGTCACCAGCCGACTCCAAAATTCAGCGGTTCCCCATCTCAGCCCAGAAAGCAGGTAGAACAACTTTTGTGGTGCCTTTCAGCTGCCTACCAAGGTAGTGTAAAAACTACCAAGAGAACTCCTGTCTGGCACCTTCCCCGGTGGAGTTGTGCATGGGGTGTGTTTGGAACATTTTGTCACCGGCCGAGTCCAAAATTCAGCGGTTCCCCATCTCAGCCCAGAAAGCAGGTAGAACAACTTTTGTGGTGCCTTTCAAATGCCTACCAAGGTAGTGTAAAAACTACCAAGAGAACTCCTGTCTGGCACCTTCCCCGGTGGAGTTGTGCATGGGGTGTGTTTGGAACATTTTGTCACCGGCCGACTCCAAAATTCAGCTGTTCCCCATCTCAGACCAGAAAGCAGGAAGAACAACTTTTGTGGTGCCTTTCAAATGCCTACCAAGGTAGTGTAAAAACTACCAGGAGAACTCCTGTCTGGCACCTTCCGTGGTGGAGTTGTGCAGGGGGTGTGTTTGGAACATTTTGTCACCAGCCGAGTCCAAAATTCAGCGATTCCCCATCTCAGCCCAGAAAGCAGGTAGAACAACTTTTGTCGTGTCTTTCAGATGCCTACCAAGGTAGTGTAAAAACTACCAGGAGAACTCCTGTCTGGCACCTTCCGTGGTGGAGTTGTGCATGGGGTGTGTTTGGAACATTTTGTCACCAGCCGAGTCCAAAATTCAGCGGTTCCCCATCTCAGCCCAGAAAGCAGGTAGAACAACTTTTGTGGTGCCTTTCAAATGCCTACCAAGGTAGTGTAAAAACTACCAAGAGAACTCCTGTCTGGCACCTTCCCCGGTGGAGTTGTGCATGGGGTGTGTTTGGAACATTTTGTCACCGGCCGACTCCAAAATTCAGCTGTTCCCCATCTCAGACCAGAAAGCAGGAAGAACAACTTTTGTGGTGCCTTTCAAATGCCTACCAAGGTAGTGTAAAAACTACCAGGAGAACTCCTGTCTGGCACCTTCCCCGGTGGAGTTGTGCAGGGGGTGTGTTTGGAACATTTTGTCACCAGCCGAGTCCAAAATTCAGCGATTCCCCATCTCAGCCCAGAAAGCAGGTAGAACAACTTTTGTCGTGTCTTTCAGATGCCTACCAAGGTAGTGTAAAAACTACCAGGAGAACTCCTGTCTGGCACCTTCCGTGGTGGAGTTGTGCAGGGGGTGTGTTTGGAACATTTTGTCACCAGCCGAGTCCAAAATTCAGCGATTCCCCATCTCAGCCCAGAAAGCAGGTAGAACAACTTTTGTCGTGTCTTTCAGATGCCTACCAAGGTAGTGTAAAAACTACCAGGAGAACTCCTGTCTGGCACCTTCCGTGGTGGAGTTGTGCAGGGGGTGTGTTTGGAACATTTTGTCACCAGCTGACTCCAAAATTCAGCGGTTCCCCATCTCAGCCCAGAAGGCAGGTAAAACAACTTTTGTGGTGTCTTTCAGATGCCTACCAAGGTAGTGTAAAAACTACCAGGAGAACTCCTGTCTGGCACCTTCCGTGGTGGAGTTGTGCATGGGGTGTGTTTGGAACATTTTGTCACCGGCCGACTCCAAAATTCAGCGGTTCCCCATCTCAGCCCAGAAAGCAGGTAGAACAACTTTTGTGGTGTCTTTCAGATGCCTACCGGAGCAATGTAAAAACTACCAGGAGAACTCCTGTCTGGCACCTTCCCCGGTGGAGTTGTGCATGGGGTGTCTTTGGAACATTTTGTCACCAGCCGAGTCCAAAATTCAGCTGTTCCCCATCTCAGCCCAGAAAGCCGGTAGAACATCTTTTTTGGTGCCTTTCAGATGCCTACCAAGGTAGTGTAAAAACTACTAAGAGAACTCCTGTCTGGCACCTTCCCCGGTGGAGTTGTGCATGGGGTGTGTTTGGAACATTTTGTCACCGGCCGACTCCAAAATTCAGCGATTCCCCATCTCAGCCCAGAAAGCAGGTAGAACAACTTTTGTCTTGTCTTTCAGATGCCTACCAAGGTAGTGTAAAAACTACTAAGAGAACTCCTGTCTGGCACCTTCCCCGGTGGAGTTGTGCAGGGGGTGTGTTTGGAACATTTTGTCACCGGCCGACTCCAAAATTCCATGATTCCCCATCTCAGCCCAGAAAGCAGGTAGAACAACTTTTGTCGTGTCTTTCAGATGCCTACCAAGGTAGTGTAAAAACTACCAGGAGAACTCCTGTCTGGCACCTTCCCCGGTGGAGTTGTGCATGGGGTGTGTTTGGAACATTTTGTCACCGGCCGAGTCCAAAATTCAGCGGTTCCCCATCTCAGCCCAGAAAGCAGGTAGAACAACTTTTGTGGTGCCTTTCAGCTGCCTACCGGAGCAATGTAAAAATTACCAGGAGAACTCCTGTCTGGCACCTTCCCCGGTGGAGTTGTGCATGGGGTGTCTTTGGAACATTTTGTCACCAGCCGACTCCAAAATTCAGCGTTTCCCCATCTCAGCCCAGAAAGCAGGTAGAACAACTTTTTTGGTGCCTTTCAGCTGCCTACCAAGGTAGTGTAAAAACTACCAAGAGAACTCCTGCCTGGCACCTTCCCCGGTGGAGTTGTGCATGGGGTGTGTTTGGAACATTTTGTCACCAGCCGACTCCAAAATTCAGCGGTTCCCCATCTCAGCCCACAAAGCAGGTACAACTTCTTTTCTTGTGCCTTTCAGCTGCCTACCAAGGTAGTGTAAAAACTACCAAAAGAATTCGTTCCTGGCACCTTCCCCGGTGGAGTTGTGCATGGGGTGTGTTTGGAACATTTTGTCACCGGCCGACTCCAAAATTCAGCGGTTCCCCATCTCAGCCCAGAAAGCAGGTAGAACAACTTTTGTGGTGCCTTTCAAATGCCTACCAAGGTAGTGTAAAAACTACCAAGAGAACTCCTGTCTGGCACCTTCCCCGGTGGAGTTGTGCATGGGGTGTGTTTGGAACATTTTGTCACCGGCCGACTCCAAAATTCAGCTGTTCCCCATCTCAGACCAGAAAGCAGGAAGAACAACTTTTGTGGTGCCTTTCAAATGCCTACCAAGGTAGTGTAAAAACTACCAGGAGAACTCCTGTCTGGCACCTTCCCCGGTGGAGTTGTGCAGGGGGTGTGTTTGGAACATTTTGTCACCAGCCGAGTCCAAAATTCAGCGATTCCCCATCTCAGCCCAGAAAGCAGGTAGAACAACTTTTGTCGTGTCTTTCAGATGCCTACCAAGGTAGTGTAAAAACTACCAGGAGAACTCCTGTCTGGCACCTTCCGTGGTGGAGTTGTGCATGGGGTGTGTTTGGAACATTTTGTCACCAGCCGACTCCAAAATTCAGCGGTTCCCCATCTCAGCCCAGAAAGCAGGTAAAACAACTTTTGTGGTGCCTTTCAGCTGCCTACCAAGGTAGTGTAAAAACTACCAAGAGAACTCCTGTCTGGCACCTTCCCCGGTGGAGTTGTGCATGGGGTGTGTTTGGAACATTTTGTCACCAGCCGACTCCAAAATTCAGCGGTTCCCCATCTCAGCCCACAAAGCAGGTACAACTTCTTTTCTTGTGCCTTTCAGCTGCCTACCAAGGTAGTGTAAAAACTACCAACAGAATTCGTTCCTGGCACCTTCCCCGGTGGAGTTGTGCATGGGGTGTGTTTGGAACATTTTGTCACCGGCCGACTCCAAAATTCAGCGGTTCCCCATCTCAGCCCAGAAAGCAGGTAGAACAACTTTTGTGGTGTCTTTCAGATGCCTACCGGAGCAATGTAAAAACTACCAGGAGAACTCCTGTCTGGCACCTTCCCCGGTGGAGTTGTGCATGGGGTGTGTTTGGAACATTTTGTCACCGGCCGACTCCAAAATTCAGCGGTTCCCCATCTCAGCCCAGAAAGCAGGTAGAACAACTTTTGTGGTGTCTTTCAGATGCCTACCGGAGCAATGTAAAAACTACCAGGAGAACTCCTGTCTGGCACCTTCCCCGGTGGAGTTGTGCAGGGGGTGTGTTTGGAACATTTTGTCACCGGCCGAGTCCAAAATTCAGCGGTTCCCCATCTCAGCCCAGAAAGCAGGTAGAACAACTTTTGTGGTGCCTTTCAAATGCCTACCAAGGTAGTGTAAAAACTATCAGGAGAACTCCTGTCTGGCACCTTCCGTGGTGGAGTTGTGCATGGGGTGTCTTTGGAACATTTTGTCACCAGCCGACTCCAAAATTCAGCGGTTCCCCATCTCAGCCCAGAAAGCAGGTAGAACAACTTTTGTGGTGCCTTTCAGCTCCCTACCAAGGTAGTGTAAAAACTACCAAGAGAACTCCTGTCTGGCACCTTCCCCGGTGGAGTTGTGCATGGGGTGTGTTTGGAACATTTTGTCACCAGCCGAGTCCAAAATTCAGCGATTCCCCATCTCAGCCCAGAAAGCAGGTAGAACAACTTTTGTCGTGTCTTTCAGCTGCCTACCAAGGTAGTGTAAAAACTACCAGGAGAACTCCTGTCTGGCACCTTCCGTGGTGGAGTTGTGCATGGGGTGTGTTTGGAACATTTTGTCACCAGCCGAGTCCAAAATTCAGCGGTTCCCCATCTCAGCCCAGAAAGCAGGTAGAACAACTTTTGTGGTGACTTTCAAATGCCTACCGGAGCAATGTAAAAACTACCAGGAGAACTCCTGTCTGGCACCTTCCGTGGTGGAGTTGTGCAGGGGGTGTGTTTGGAACATTTTGTCACCAGCCGACTCCAAAATTCAGCGGTTCCCCATCTCAGCCCAGAAAGCAGGTAGAACAACTTTTGTGGTGCCTTTCAGCTGCCTACCAAGGTAGTGTAAAAACTACCAAGAGAACTCCTGTCTGGCACCTTCCCCGGTGGAGTTGTGCATGGGGTGTGTTTGGAACATTTTGTCACCGGCCGAGTCCAAAATTCAGCGGTTCCCCATCTCAGCCCAGAAAGCAGGTAGAACAACTTTTGTGGTGCCTTTCAAATGCCTACCAAGGTAGTGTAAAAACTACCAAGAGAACTCCTGTCTGGCACCTTCCCCGGTGGAGTTGTGCATGGGGTGTGTTTGGAACATTTTGTCACCGGCCGACTCCAAAATTCAGCTGTTCCCCATCTCAGACCAGAAAGCAGGAAGAACAACTTTTGTGGTGCCTTTCAAATGCCTACCAAGGTAGTGTAAAAACTACCAGGAGAACTCCTGTCTGGCACCTTCCGTGGTGGAGTTGTGCAGGGGGTGTGTTTGGAACATTTTGTCACCAGCCGAGTCCAAAATTCAGCGATTCCCCATCTCAGCCCAGAAAGCAGGTAGAACAACTTTTGTCGTGTCTTTCAGATGCCTACCAAGGTAGTGTAAAAACTACCAGGAGAACTCCTGTCTGGCACCTTCCGTGGTGGAGTTGTGCATGGGGTGTGTTTGGAACATTTTGTCACCAGCCGAGTCCAAAATTCAGCGGTTCCCCATCTCAGCCCAGAAAGCAGGTAAAACAACTTTTGTGGTGTCTTTCAGATGCCTACCGGAGCAATGTAAAAACTACCAGGAGAACTCCTGTCTGGCACCTTCCCCGGTGGAGTTGTGCATGGGGTGTGTTTGGAACATTTTGTCACCGGCCGACTCCAAAATTCAGCGGTTCCCCATCTCAGCCCAGAAAGCAGGTAGAACAACTTTTGTGGTGTCTTTCAGATGCCTACCGGAGCAATGTAAAAACTACCAGGAGAACTCCTGTCTGGCACCTTCCCCGGTGGAGTTGTGCAGGGGGTGTGTTTGGAACATTTTGTCACCGGCCGAGTCCAAAATTCAGCGGTTCCCCATCTCAGCCCAGAAAGCAGGTAGAACAACTTTTGTGGTGCCTTTCAAATGCCTACCAAGGTAGTGTAAAAACTATCAGGAGAACTCCTGTCTGGCACCTTCCGTGGTGGAGTTGTGCATGGGGTGTCTTTGGAACATTTTGTCACCAGCCGACTCCAAAATTCAGCGGTTCCCCATCTCAGCCCAGAAAGCAGGTAGAACAACTTTTGTGGTGCCTTTCAGCTCCCTACCAAGGTAGTGTAAAAACTACCAAGAGAACTCCTGTCTGGCACCTTCCCCGGTGGAGTTGTGCATGGGGTGTGTTTGGAACATTTTGTCACCAGCCGAGTCCAAAATTCAGCGATTCCCCATCTCAGCCCAGAAAGCAGGTAGAACAACTTTTGTCGTGTCTTTCAGCTGCCTACCAAGGTAGTGTAAAAACTACCAGGAGAACTCCTGTCTGGCACCTTCCGTGGTGGAGTTGTGCATGGGGTGTGTTTGGAACATTTTGTCACCAGCCGAGTCCAAAATTCAGCGGTTCCCCATCTCAGCCCAGAAAGCAGGTAGAACAACTTTTGTGGTGACTTTCAAATGCCTACCGGAGCAATGTAAAAACTACCAGGAGAACTCCTGTCTGGCACCTTCCGTGGTGGAGTTGTGCAGGGGGTGTGTTTGGAACATTTTGTCACCAGCCGACTCCAAAATTCAGCGGTTCCCCATCTCAGCCCAGAAAGCAGGTAGAACAACTTTTGTGGTGCCTTTCAGCTGCCTACCAAGGTAGTGTAAAAACTACCAAGAGAACTCCTGTCTGGCACCTTCCCCGGTGGAGTTGTGCATGGGGTGTGTTTGGAACATTTTGTCACCGGCCGAGTCCAAAATTCCATGATTCCCCATCTCAGCCCAGAAAGCAGGTAGAACAACTTTTGTGGTGCCTTTCAAATGCCTACCAAGGTAGTGTAAAAACTACCAAGAGAACTCCTGTCTGGCACCTTCCCCGGTGGAGTTGTGCATGGGGTGTGTTTGGAACATTTTGTCACCGGCCGACTCCAAAATTCAGCTGTTCCCCATCTCAGACCAGAAAGCAGGAAGAACAACTTTTGTGGTGCCTTTCAAATGCCTACCAAGGTAGTGTAAAAACTACCAGGAGAACTCCTGTCTGGCACCTTCCGTGGTGGAGTTGTGCAGGGGGTGTGTTTGGAACATTTTGTCACCAGCCGAGTCCAAAATTCAGCGATTCCCCATCTCAGCCCAGAAAGCAGGTAGAACAACTTTTGTCGTGTCTTTCAGATGCCTACCAAGGTAGTGTAAAAACTACCAGGAGAACTCCTGTCTGGCACCTTCCGTGGTGGAGTTGTGCATGGGGTGTGTTTGGAACATTTTGTCACCAGCCGAGTCCAAAATTCAGCGGTTCCCCATCTCAGCCCAGAAAGCAGGTAAAACAACTTTTGTGGTGTCTTTCAGATGCCTACCAAGGTAGTGTAAAAACTACCAGGAGAACTCCTGTCTGGCACCTTCCCCGGTGGAGTTGTGCATGGGGTGTGTTTGGAACATTTTGTCACCAGCCGACTCCAAAATTCAGCGGTTCCCCATCTCAGCCCAGAAAGCAGGTAGAACAACTTTTGTGGTGCCTTTCAGATGCCTACCAAGGTAGTGTAAAAACTATCAGGAGAACTCCTGTCTGGCACCTTCCCCGGTGGAGTTGTGCATGGGGTGTGTTTGGAACATTTTGTCACCGGCCGACTCCAAAATTCAGCTGTTCCCCATCTCAGACCAGAAAGCAGGAAGAACAACTTTTGTGGTGCCTTTCAAATGCCTACCAAGGTAGTGTAAAAACTACCAGGAGAACTCCTGTCTGGCACCTTCCCCGGTGGAGTTGTGCAGGGGGTGTGTTTGGAACATTTTGTCACCAGCCGAGTCCAAAATTCAGCGATTCCCCATCTCAGCCCAGAAAGCAGGTAGAACAACTTTTGTCGTGTCTTTCAGATGCCTACCAAGGTAGTGTAAAAACTACCAGGAGAACTCCTGTCTGGCACCTTCCGTGGTGGAGTTGTGCATGGGGTGTGTTTGGAACATTTTGTCACCAGCCGAGTCCAAAATTCAGCGGTTCCCCATCTCAGCCCAGAAAGCAGGTAGAACAACTTTTGTGGTGACTTTCAAATGCCTACCGGAGCAATGTAAAAACTACCAGGAGAACTCCTGTCTGGCACCTTCCGTGGTGGAGTTGTGCAGGGGGTGTGTTTGGAACATTTTGTCACCAGCCGACTCCAAAATTCAGCGGTTCCCCATCTCAGCCCAGAAAGCAGGTAAAACAACTTTTGTGGTGTCTTTCAGATGCCTACCAAGGTAGTGTAAAAACTACCAGGAGAACTCCTGTCTGGCACCTTCCCCGGTGGAGTTGTGCATGGGGTGTGTTTGGAACATTTTGTCACCGGCCGACTCCAAAATTCAGCGGTTCCCCATCTCAGCCCAGAAAGCAGGTAGAACAACTTTTGTGGTGTCTTTCAGATGCCTACCGGAGCAATGTAAAAACTACCAGGAGAACTCCTGTCTGGCACCTTCCCCGGTGGAGTTGTGCATGGGGTGTGTTTGGAACATTTTGTCACCAGCCGACTCCAAAATTCAGCGGTTCCCCATCTCAGCCCAGAAAGCAGGTAGAACAACTTTTGTGGTGTCTTTCAGATGCCTACCGGAGCAATGTAAAAACTACCAGGAGAACTCCTGTCTGGCACCTTCCCCGGTGGAGTTGTGCATGGGGTGTCTTTGGAACATTTTGTCACCAGCCGAGTCCAAAATTCAGCTGTTCCCCATCTCAGCCCAGAAAGCCGGTAGAACATCTTTTGTGGTGTCTTTCAGATGCCTACCAAGGTAGTGTAAAAACTACTAAGAGAACTCCTGTCTGGCACCTTCCCCGGTGGAGTTGTGCATGGGGTGTGTTTGGAACATTTTGTCACCGGCCGACTCCAAAATTCAGCGATTCCCCATCTCAGCCCAGAAAGCAGGTAGAACAACTTTTGTCTTGTCTTTCAGATGCCTACCAAAGTAGTGTAAAAACTACTAAGAGAACTCCTGTCTGGCACCTTCCCCGGTGGAGTTGTGCAGGGGGTGTGTTTGGAACATTTTGTCACCGGCCGACTCCAAAATTCCATGATTCCCCATCTCAGCCCAGAAAGCAGGTAGAACAACTTTTGTCGTGTCTTTCAGATGCCTACCAAGGTAGTGTAAAAACTACCAGGAGAACTCCTGTCTGGCACCTTCCCCGGTGGAGTTGTGCATGGGGTGTGTTTGGAACATTTTGTCACCGGCCGAGTCCAAAATTCAGCGGTTCCCCATCTCAGCCCAGAAAGCAGGTAGAACAACTTTTGTGGTGCCTTTCAGCTGCCTACCGGAGCAATGTAAAAATTACCAGGAGAACTCCTGTCTGGCACCTTCCCCGGTGGAGTTGTGCATGGGGTGTGTTTGGAACATTTTGTCACCAGCCGACTCCAAAATTCAGCGTTTCCCCATCTCAGCCCAGAAAGCAGGTAGAACAACTTTTTTGGTGCCTTTCAGCTGCCTACCAAGGTAGTGTAAAAACTACCAAGAGAACTCCTGCCTGGCACCTTCCCCGGTGGAGTTGTGCATGGGGTGTGTTTGGAACATTTTGTCACCAGCCGACTCCAAAATTCAGCGGTTCCCCATCTCAGCCCACAAAGCAGGTACAACTTCTTTTCTTGTGCCTTTCAGCTGCCTACCAAGGTAGTGTAAAAACTACCAACAGAATTCGTTCCTGGCACCTTCCCCGGTGGAGTTGTGCATGGGGTGTGTTTGGAACATTTTGTCACCGGCCGACTCCAAAATTCAGCGGTTCCCCATCTCAGCCCAGAAAGCAGGAAGAACAACTTTTGTGGTGTCTTTCAGATGCCTACCGGAGCAATGTAAAAACTACCAGGAGAACTCCTGTCTGGCACCTTCCCCGGTGGAGTTGTGCATGGGGTGTGTTTGGAACATTTTGTCACCGGCCGACTCCAAAATTCAGCGGTTCCCCATCTCAGCCCACAAAGCAGGTAGAACAACTTTTCTTGTGCCTTTCAGCTGCCTAACAAGGTAGTGTAAAAACTACCAAAAGAATTCGTTCCTGGCACCTTCCCCGGTGGAGTTGTGCATGGGGTGTGTTTGGAACATTTTGTCACCAGCCGACTCCAAAATTCAGCTGTTCCCCATCTCAGCCCAGAAAGCAGGAAGAACAACTTTTGTGGTGCCTTTCAAATGCCTACCAAGGTAGTGTAAAAACTACCAGGAGAACTACTGTCTGGCACCTTCCCCGGTGGAGTTGTGCAGGGGGTGTGTTTGGAACATTTTGTCACCAGCCGAGTCCAAAATTCAGCGATTCCCCATCTCAGCCCAGAAAGCAGGTAGAACAACTTTTGTGGTGTCTTTCAGATGCCTACCAAGGTAGTGTAAAAACTACCAGGAGAACTCCTGTCTGGCACCTTCTGTGGTGGAGTTGTGCATGGGGTGTGTTTGGAACATTTTGTCACCAGCCGAGTCCAAAATTCAGCGGTTCCCCATCTCAGCCCAGAAAGCAGGTAGAACAACTTTTGTGGTGCCTTTCAGCTGCCTACCAAGGTAGTGTAAAAACTATTAAGAGAACTCCTGTCTGACACCTTCCCCGGTGGAGTTGTGCATGGGGTGTGTTTGGAACATTTTGTCACCAGCCGAGTCCAAAATTCAGCGGTTCCCCATCTCAGCCCAGAAAGCAGGTAGAACAACTTTTGTGGTGTCTTTCAGATGCCTACCAAGGTAGTGTAAAAACTACCAGGAGAACTCCTGTCTGGCACCTTCCGTGGTGGAGTTGTGCATGGGGTGTGATTGGATCATTTTGTCACCAGCCGACTCCAAAATTCAGCGTTTCCCCATCTCAGCCCAGAAAGCAGGTAGAACAACTTTTGTGGTGCCTTTCAGCTGCCTACCAAGGTAGTGTAAAAGCTACGAAGAGAACTCCTGTCTGGCACCTTCCCCGGTGGAGTTGTGCATGGGGTGTGTTTGGAACATTTTGTCACCGGCCGACTCCAAAATTCAGCGGTTCCCCATCTCAGCCCAGAAAGCAGGTAGAACAACTTTTGTGGTGCCTTTCAAATGCCTACCAAGGTAGTGTAAAAACTACCAAGAGAACTCCTGTCTGGCACCTTCCCCGGTGGAGTTGTGCATGGGGTGTGTTTGGAACATTTTGTCACCGGCCGACTCCAAAATTCAGCTGTTCCCCATCTCAGCCCAGAAAGCAGGAAGAACAACTTTTGTGGTGCCTTTCAGCTGCCTACCAAGGTAGTGTAAAAACTACCAGGAGAACTACTGTCTGGCACCTTCCCCGGTGGAGTTGTGCAGGGGGTGTGTTTGGAACATTTTGTCACCAGCCGAGTCCAAAATTCAGCGATTCCCCATCTCAGCCCAGAAAGCAGGTAGAACAACTTTTGTCGTGTCTTTCAGATGCCTACCAAGGTAGTGTAAAAACTACCAGGAGAACTCCTGTCTGGCACCTTCCCCGGTGGAGTTGTGCAGGGGGTGTGTTTGGAACATTTTGTCACCAGCCGACTCCAAAATTCAGCGGTTCCCCATCTCAGCCCAGAAAGCAGGTAGAACAACTTTTGTGGTGCCTTTCAGCTGCCTACCAAGGTAGTGTAAAAACTACCAAGAGAACTCCTGTCTGGCACCTTCCCCGGTGGAGTTGTGCATGGGGTGTGTTTGGAACATTTTGTCACCAGCCGACTCCAAAATTCAGCCGTTCCCCATCTCAGCCCACAAAGCAGGTACAACTTCTTTTCTTGTGCCTTTCAGCTGCCTACCAAGGTAGTGTAAAAACTACCAACAGAATTCGTTCCTGGCACCTTCCCCGGTGGAGTTGTGCATGGGGTGTGTTTGGAACATTTTGTCACCGGCCGACTCCAAAATTCAGCGGTTCCCCATCTCAGCCCAGAAAGCAGGTAGAACAACTTTTGTGGTGTCTTTCAGATGCCTACCGGAGCAATGTAAAAACTACCAGGAGAACTCCTGTCTGGCACCTTCCCCGGTGGAGTTGTGCATGGGGTGTGTTTGGAACATTTTGTCACCGGCCGACTCCAAAATTCAGCGGTTCCCCATCTCAGCCCAGAAAGCAGGTAGAACAACTTTTGTGGTGTCTTTCAGATGCCTACCGGAGCAATGTAAAAACTACCAGGAGAACTCCTGTCTGGCACCTTCCCCGGTGGAGTTGTGCAGGGGGTGTGTTTGGAACATTTTGTCACCGGCCGAGTCCAAAATTCAGCGGTTCCCCATCTCAGCCCAGAAAGCAGGTAGAACAACTTTTGTGGTGCCTTTCAAATGCCTACCAAGGTAGTGTAAAAACTATCAGGAGAACTCCTGTCTGGCACCTTCCGTGGTGGAGTTGTGCATGGGGTGTCTTTGGAACATTTTGTCACCAGCCGACTCCAAAATTCAGCGGTTCCCCATCTCAGCCCAGAAAGCAGGTAGAACAACTTTTGTGGTGCCTTTCAGCTCCCTACCAAGGTAGTGTAAAAACTACCAAGAGAACTCCTGTCTGGCACCTTCCCCGGTGGAGTTGTGCAGGGGGTGTGTTTGGAACATTTTGTCACCAGCCGAGTCCAAAATTCAGCGATTCCCCATCTCAGCCCAGAAAGCAGGTAGAACAACTTTTGTCGTGTCTTTCAGATGCCTACCAAGGTAGTGTAAAAACTACCAGGAGAACTCCTGTCTGGCACCTTCCGTGGTGGAGTTGTGCATGGGGTGTGTTTGGAACATTTTGTCACCAGCCGAGTCCAAAATTCAGCGGTTCCCCATCTCAGCCCAGAAAGCAGGTAGAACAACTTTTGTGGTGACTTTCAAATGCCTACCGGAGCAATGTAAAAACTACCAGGAGAACTCCTGTCTGGCACCTTCCGTGGTGGAGTTGTGCAGGGGGTGTGTTTGGAACATTTTGTCACCAGCCGACTCCAAAATTCAGCGGTTCCCCATCTCAGCCCAGAAAGCAGGTAGAACAACTTTTGTGGTGCCTTTCAGCTGCCTACCAAGGTAGTGTAAAAACTAGCAAGAGAACTCCTGTCTGGCACCTTCCCCGGTGGAGTTGTGCATGGGGTGTGTTTGGAACATTTTGTCACCGGCCGAGTCCAAAATTCAGCGGTTCCCCATCTCAGCCCAGAAAGCAGGTAGAACAACTTTTGTGGTGTCTTTCAAATGCCTACCAAGGTAGTGTAAAAACTACCAAGAGAACTCCTGTCTGGCACCTTCCCCGGTGGAGTTGTGCATGGGGTGTGTTTGGAACATTTTGTCACCGGCCGACTCCAAAATTCAGCTGTTCCCCATCTCAGACCAGAAAGCAGGAAGAACAACTTTTGTGGTGCCTTTCAAATGCCTACCAAGGTAGTGTAAAAACTACCAGGAGAACTCCTGTCTGGCACCTTCCGTGGTGGAGTTGTGCAGGGGGTGTGTTTGGAACATTTTGTCACCAGCCGAGTCCAAAATTCAGCGATTCCCCATCTCAGCCCAGAAAGCAGGTAGAACAACTTTTGTCGTGTCTTTCAGATGCCTACCAAGGTAGTGTAAAAACTACCAGGAGAACTCCTGTCTGGCACCTTCCGTGGTGGAGTTGTGCATGGGGTGTGTTTGGAACATTTTGTCACCAGCCGACTCCAAAATTCAGCGGTTCCCCATCTCAGCCCAGAAAGCAGGTAAAACAACTTTTGTGGTGTCTTTCAGATGCCTACCAAGGTAGTGTAAAAACTACCAGGAGAACTCCTGTCTGGCACCTTCCCCGGTGGAGTTGTGCATGGGGTGTGTTTGGAACATTTTGTCACCAGCCGACTCCAAAATTCAGCGGTTCCCCATCTCAGCCCAGAAAGCAGGTAGAACAACTTTTGTGGTGCCTTTCAGATGCCTACCAAGGTAGTGTAAAAACTATCAGGAGAACTCCTGTCTGGCACCTTCCCCGGTGGAGTTGTGCATGGGGTGTGTTTGGAACATTTTGTCACCGGCCGAGTCCAAAATTCAGCGGTTCCCCATCTCAGCCCAGAAAGCAGGTAGAACAACTTTTGTGGTGCCTTTCAAATGCCTACCAAGGTAGTGTAAAAACTACCAAGAGAACTCCTGTCTGGCACCTTCCCCGGTGGAGTTGTGCATGGGGTGTGTTTGGAACATTTTGTCACCGGCCGAGTCCAAAATTCAGCTGTTCCCCATCTCAGACCAGAAAGCAGGAAGAACAACTTTTGTGGTGCCTTTCAAATGCCTACCAAGGTAGTGTAAAAACTACCAGGAGAACTCCTGTCTGGCACCTTCCCCGGTGGAGTTGTGCAGGGGGTGTGTTTGGAACATTTTGTCACCAGCCGAGTCCAAAATTCAGCGATTCCCCATCTCAGCCCAGAAAGCAGGTAGAACAACTTTTGTCGTGTCTTTCAGATGCCTACCAAGGTAGTGTAAAAACTACCAGGAGAACTCCTGTCTGGCACCTTCCGTGGTGGAGTTGTGCATGGGGTGTGTTTGGAACATTTTGTCACCAGCCGAGTCCAAAATTCAGCGGTTCCCCATCTCAGCCCAGAAAGCAGGTAGAACAACTTTTGTGGTGACTTTCAAATGCCTACCGGAGCAATGTAAAAACTACCAGGAGAACTCCTGTCTGGCACCTTCCGTGGTGGAGTTGTGCAGGGGGTGTGTTTGGAACATTTTGTCACCAGCCGACTCCATAATTCAGCGGTTCCCCATCTCAGCCCAGAAAGCAGGTAAAACAACTTTTGTGGTGTCTTTCAGATGCCTACCAAGGTAGTGTAAAAACTACCAGGAGAACTCCTGTCTGGCACCTTCCCCGGTGGAGTTGTGCATGGGGTGTGTTTGGAACATTTTGTCACCGGCCGACTCCAAAATTCAGCGGTTCCCCATCTCAGCCCAGAAAGCAGGTAGAACAACTTTTGTGGTGTCTTTCAGATGCCTACCGGAGCAATGTAAAAACTACCAGGAGAACTCCTGTCTGGCACCTTCCCCGGTGGAGTTGTGCATGGGGTGTGTTTGGAACATTTTGTCACCAGCCGACTCCAAAATTCAGCGGTTCCCCATCTCAGCCCAGAAAGCAGGTAGAACAACTTTTGTGGTGTCTTTCAGATGCCTACCGGAGCAATGTAAAAACTACCAGGAGAACTCCTGTCTGGCACCTTCCCCGGTGGAGTTGTGCATGGGGTGTCTTTGGAACATTTTGTCACCAGCCGAGTCCAAAATTCAGCTGTTCCCCATCTCAGCCCAGAAAGCCGGTAGAACATCTTTTGTGGTGTCTTTCAGATGCCTACCAAGGTAGTGTAAAAACTACTAAGAGAACTCCTGTCTGGCACCTTCCCCGGTGGAGTTGTGCATGGGGTGTGTTTGGAACATTTTGTCACCAGCCGACTCCAAAATTCAGCGATTCCCCATCTCAGCCCAGAAAGCAGGTAGAACAACTTTTGTCTTGTCTTTCAGATGCCTACCAAGGTAGTGTAAAAACTACTAAGAGAACTCCTGTCTGGCACCTTCCCCGGTGGAGTTGTGCAGGGGGTGTGTTTGGAACATTTTGTCACCGGCCGACTCCAAAATTCCATGATTCCCCATCTCAGCCCAGAAAGCAGGTAGAACAACTTTTGTCGTGTCTTTCAGATGCCTACCAAGGTAGTGTAAAAACTACCAGGAGAACTCCTGTCTGGCACCTTCCCCGGTGGAGTTGTGCATGGGGTGTGTTTGGAACATTTTGTCACCGGCCGAGTCCAAAATTCAGCGGTTCCCCATCTCAGCCCAGAAAGCAGGTAGAACAACTTTTGTGGTGCCTTTCAGCTGCCTACCGGAGCAATGTAAAAATTACCAGGAGAACTCCTGTCTGGCACCTTCCCCGGTGGAGTTGTGCATGGGGTGTGTTTGGAACATTTTGTCACCAGCCGACTCCAAAATTCAGCGTTTCCCCATCTCAGCCCAGAAAGCAGGTAGAACAACTTTTTTGGTGCCTTTCAGCTGCCTACCAAGGTAGTGTAAAAACTACCAAGAGAACTCCTGCCTGGCACCTTCCCCGGTGGAGTTGTGCATGGGGTGTGTTTGGAACATTTTGTCACCAGCCGACTCCAAAATTCAGCGGTTCCCCATCTCAGCCCACAAAGCAGGTACAACTTCTTTTCTTGTGCCTTTCAGCTGCCTACCAAGGTAGTGTAAAAACTACCAACAGAATTCGTTCCTGGCACCTTCCCCGGTGGAGTTGTGCATGGGGTGTGTTTGGAACATTTTGTCACCGGCCGACTCCAAAATTCAGCGGTTCCCCATCTCAGCCCAGAAAGCAGGTAGAACAACTTTTGTGGTGTCTTTCAGATGCCTACCGGAGCAATGTAAAAACTACCAGGAGAACTCCTGTCTGGCACCTTCCCCGGTGGAGTTGTGCATGGGGTGTGTTTGGAACATTTTGTCACCGGCCGACTCCAAAATTCAGCGGTTCCCCATCTCAGCCCACAAAGCAGGTAGAACAACTTTTCTTGTGCCTTTCAGCTGCCTAACAAGGTAGTGTAAAAACTACCAAAAGAATTCGTTCCTGGCACCTTCCCCGGTGGAGTTGTGCATGGGGTGTGTTTGGAACATTTTGTCACCAGCCGACTCCAAAATTCAGCTGTTCCCCATCTCAGCCCAGAAAGCAGGAAGAACAACTTTTGTGGTGCCTTTCAAATGCCTACCAAGGTAGTGTAAAAACTACCAGGAGAACTACTGTCTGGCACCTTCCCCGGTGGAGTTGTGCAGGGGGTGTGTTTGGAACATTTTGTCACCAGCCGAGTCCAAAATTCAGCGATTCCCCATCTCAGCCCAGAAAGCAGGTAGAACAACTTTTGTGGTGTCTTTCAGATGCCTACCAAGGTAGTGTAAAAACTACCAGGAGAACTCCTGTCTGGCACCTTCTGTGGTGGAGTTGTGCATGGGGTGTGTTTGGAACATTTTGTCACCAGCCGAGTCCAAAATTCAGCGGTTCCCCATCTCAGCCCAGAAAGCAGGTAGAACAACTTTTGTCGTGTCTTTCAGATGCCTACCAAGGTAGTGTAAAAACTATTAAGAGAACTCCTGTCTGACACCTTCCCCGGTGGAGTTGTGCATGGGGTGTGTTTGGAACATTTTGTCACCAGCCGAGTCCAAAATTCAGCGGTTCCCCATCTCAGCCCAGAAAGCAGGTAGAACAACTTTTGTGGTGTCTTTCAGATGCCTACCAAGGTAGTGTAAAAACTACCAGGAGAACTCCTGTCTGGCACCTTCCGTGGTGGAGTTGTGCATGGGGTGTGATTGGATCATTTTGTCACCAGCCGACTCCAAAATTCAGCGGTTCCCCATCTCAGCCCAGAAAGCAGGTAGAACAACTTTTGTGGTGCCTTTCAGCTGCCTACCAAGGTAGTGTAAAAGCTACGAAGAGAACTCCTGTCTGGCACCTTCCGTGGTGGAGTTGTGCATGGGGTGTGTTTGGAACATTTTGTCACCGGCCGAGTCCAAAATTCAGCGGTTCCCCATCTCAGCCCAGAAAGCAGGTAGAACAACTTTTGTGGTGCCTTTCAAATGCCTACCAAGGTAGTGTAAAAACTACCAAGAGAACTCCTGTCTGGCACCTTCCCCGGTGGAGTTGTGCATGGGGTGTGTTTGGAACATTTTGTCACCGGCCGACTCCAAAATTCAGCTGTTCCCCATCTCAGACCAGAAAGCAGGAAGAACAACTTTTGTGGTGCCTTTCAAATGCCTACCAAGGTAGTGTAAAAACTACCAAGAGAACTACTGTCTGGCACCTTCCCCGGTGGAGTTGTGCAGGGGGTGTGTTTGGAACATTTTGTCACCAGCCGAGTCCAAAATTCAGCGATTCCCCATCTCAGCCCAGAAAGCAGGTAGAACAACTTTTGTCGTGTCTTTCAGATGCCTACCAAGGTAGTGTAAAAACTACCAGGAGAACTCCTGTCTGGCACCTTCCCCGGTGGAGTTGTGCAGGGGGTGTGTTTGGAACATTTTGTCACCAGCCGACTCCAAAATTCAGCGGTTCCCCATCTCAGCCCAGAAAGCAGGTAGAACAACTTTTGTGGTGTCTTTCAGATGCCTACCGGAGCAATGTAAAAACTACCAGGAGAACTCCTGTCTGGCACCTTCCCCGGTGGAGTTGTGCATGGGGTGTCTTTGGAACATTTTGTCACCAGCCGAGTCCAAAATTCAGCTGTTCCCCATCTCAGCCCAGAAAGCCGGTAGAACATCTTTTGTGGTGTCTTTCAGATGCCTACCAAGGTAGTGTAAAAACTACTAAGAGAACTCCTGTCTGGCACCTTCCCCGGTGGAGTTGTGCATGGGGTGTGTTTGGAACATTTTGTCACCGGCCGAGTCCAAAATTCAGCGGTTCCCCATCTCAGCCCAGAAAGCAGGTAGAACAACTTTTGTCGTGTCTTTCAGATGCCTACCAAGGTAGTGTAAAAACTACCAGGAGAACTCCTGTCTGGCACCTTCCCCGGTGGAGTTGTGCATGGGGTGTGTTTGGAACATTTTGTCACCGGCCGAGTCCAAAATTCAGCGTTTCCCCATCTCAGCCCAGAAAGCAGGTAGAACAACTTTTGTGGTGTCTTTCAGATGCCTACCGGAGCAATGTAAAAACTACCAGGAGAACTCCTGTCTGGCACCTTCCGTGGTGGAGTTGTGCAGGGGGTGTGTTTGGAACATTTTGTCACCAGCCGACTCCAAAATTCAGCGTTTCCCCATCTCAGCCCAGAAAGCAGGTAGAACAACTTTTGTGGTGCCTTTCAGCTGCCTACCAAGGTAGTGTAAAAACTACCAGGAGAACTCCTGTCTGGCACCTTCCCCGGTGGAGTTGTGCATGGGGTGTGTTTGGAACATTTTGTCACCAGCCGACTCCAAAATTCAGCGGTTCCCCATCTCAGCCCACAAAGCAGGTAGAACAACTTTTCTTGTGCCTTTCAGCTGCCTACCAAGGTAGTGTAAAAACTACCAAAAGAATTCGTTCCTGGCACCTTCCCCGGTGGAGTTGTGCATGGGGTGTGTTTGGAACATTTTGTCACCGGCCGACTCCAAAATTCAGCTGTTCCCCATCTCAGCCCAGAAAGCAGGAAGAACAACTTTTGTGGTGCCTTTCAAATGCCTACCAAGGTAGTTTAAAAACTACCAGGAGAACTACTGTCTGGCACCTTCCCCGGTGGAGTTGTGCAGGGGGTGTGTTTGGAACATTTTGTCACCAGCCGAGTCCAAAATTCAGCGATTCCCCATCTCAGCCCAGAAAGCAGGTAGAACAACTTTTGTCGTGTCTTTCAGATGCCTACCAAGGTAGTGTAAAAACTACCAGGAGAACTCCTGTCTGGCACCTTCCCCGGTGGAGTTGTGCATGGGGTGTGTTTGGAACATTTTGTCACCAGCCGAGTCCAAAATTCAGCGGTTCCCCATCTCAGCCCAGAAAGCAGGTAGAACAACTTTTGTGGTGACTTTCAAATGCCTACCGGAGCAATGTAAAAACTACCAGGAGAACTCCTGTCTGGCACCTTCCGTGGTGGAGTTGTGCAGGGGGTGTGTTTGGAACATTTTGTCACCAGCCGACTCCAAAATTCAGCGGTTCCCCATCTCAGCCCAGAAAGCAGGTAAAACAACTTTTGTGGTGTCTTTCAGATGCCTACCAAGGTAGTGTAAAAACTACCAGGAGAACTCCTGTCTGTCACCTTCCCCGGTGGAGTTGTGCATGGGGTGTGTTTGGAACATTTTGTCACCAGCCGAGTCCAAAATTCAGCGGTTCCCCATCTCAGCCCAGAAAGCAGGTAGAACAACTTTTGTGGTGCCTTTCAGCTGCCTACCAAGGTAGTGTAAAAACTACCAAGAGAACTCCTGTCTGGCACCTTCCCCGGTGGAGTTGTGCATGGGGTGTGTTTGGAACATTTTTTCACCGGCCGAGTCCAAAATTCAGCGGTTCCCCATCTCAGCCCAGAAAGCAGGTAGAACAACTTTTGTGGTGCCTTTCAAATGCCTACCAAGGTAGTGTAAAAACTACCAAGAGAACTCCTGTCTGGCACCTTCCCCGGTGGAGTTGTGCATGGGGTGTGTTTGGAACATTTTGTCACCGGCCGAGTCCAAAATTCAGCGGTTCCCCATCTCAGCCCAGAAAGCAGGTAGAACAACTTTTGTGGTGCCTTTCAAATGCCTACCAAGGTAGTGTAAAAACTACCAAGAGAACTCCTGTCTGGCACCTTCCCCGGTGGAGTTGTGCATGGGGTGTGTTTGGAACATTTTGTCACCGGCCGACTCCAAAATTCAGCTGTTCCCCATCTCAGCCCAGAAAGCAGGAAGAACAACTTTTGTGGTGCCTTTCAAATGCCTACCAAGGTAGTGTAAAAACTACCAGGAGAACTACTGTCTGGCACCTTCCCCGGTGGAGTTGTGCAGGGGGTGTGTTTGGAACATTTTGTCACCAGCCGAGTCCAAAATTCAGCGATTCCCCATCTCAGCCCAGAAAGCAGGTAGAACAACTTTTGTCGTGTCTTTCAGATGCCTACCAAGGTAGTGTAAAAACTACCAGGAGAACTCCTGTCTGGCACCTTCCGTGGTGGAGTTGTGCATGGGGTGTGTTTGGAACATTTTGTCACCAGCCGACTCCAAAATTCAGCGGTTCCCCATCTCAGCCCAGAAAGCAGGTAGAACAACTTTTGTGGTGTCTTTCAAATGCCTACCAAGGTAGTGTAAAAACTACCAGGAGAACTACTGTCTGGCACCTTCCCCGGTGGAGTTGTGCAGGGGGTGTGTTTGGAACATTTTGTCACCAGCCGAGTCCAAAATTCAGCGATTCCCCATCTCAGCCCAGAAAGCAGGTAGAACAACTTTTGTGGTGTCTTTCAGATGCCTACCGGAGCAATGTAAAAACTACCAGGAGAACTCCTGTCTGGCACCTTCCCCGGTGGAGTTGTGCAGGGGGTGTGTTTGGAACATTTTGTCACCAGCCGACTCCAAAATTCAGCGTTTCCCCAACTCAGCCCAGAAAGCAGGTAGAACAACTTTTGTGGTGCCTTTCAGCTGCCTACCAAGGTAGTGTAAAAACTACCAGGAGAACTCCTGTCTGGCACCTTCCCCGGTGGAGTTGTGCATGGGGTGTCTTTGGAACATTTTGTCACCAGCCGACTCCAAAATTCAGCGGTTCCCCATCTCAGCCCACAAAGCAGGTAGAACAACTTTTCTTGTGCCTTTCAGCTGCCTACCAAGGTAGTGTAAAAACTACCAAAAGAATTCGTTCCTGGCACCTTCCCCGGTGGAGTTGTGCATGGGGTGTGTTTGGAACATTTTGTCACCGGCCGACTCCAAAATTCAGCTGTTCCCCATCTCAGCCCAGAAAGCAGGAAGAACAACTTTTGTGGTGCCTTTCAAATGCCTACCAAGGTAGTTTAAAAACTACCAGGAGAACTACTGTCTGGCACCTTCCCCGGTGGAGTTGTGCAGGGGGTGTGTTTGGAACATTTTATCACCGGCCGAGTCCAAAATTCAGCGATTCCCCATCTCAGCCCAGAAAGCAGGTAGAACAACTTTTGTCGTGTCTTTCAGATGCCTACCAAGGTAGTGTAAAAACTACCAGGAGAACTCCTGTCTGGCACCTTCCCCGGTGGAGTTGTGCATGGGGTGTGTTTGGAACATTTTGTCACCAGCCGAGTCCAAAATTCAGCGGTTCCCCATCTCAGCCCAGAAAGCAGGTAGAACAACTTTTGTGGTGACTTTCAAATGCCTACCGGAGCAATGTAAAAACTACCAGGAGAACTCCTGTCTGGCACCTTCCGTGGTGGAGTTGTGCAGGGGGTGTGTTTGGAACATTTTGTCACCAGCCGACTCCAAAATTCAGCGGTTCCCCATCTCAGCCCAGAAAGCAGGTAAAACAACTTTTGTGGTGTCTTTCAGATGCCTACCAAGGTAGTGTAAAAACTACCAGGAGAACTCCTGTCTGGCACCTTCCCCGGTGGAGTTGTGCATGGGGTGTGTTTGGAACATTTTGTCACCAGCCGAGTCCAAAATTCAGCGGTTCCCCATCTCAGCCCAGAAAGCAGGTAGAACAACTTTTGTGGTGCCTTTCAGCTGCCTACCAAGGTAGTGTAAAAACTACCAAGAGAACTCCTGTCTGGCACCTTCCCCGGTGGAGTTGTGCATGGGGTGTGTTTGGAACATTTTGTCACCGGCCGAGTCCAAAATTCAGCGGTTCCCCATCTCAGCCCAGAAAGCAGGTAGAACAACTTTTGTGGTGCCTTTCAAATGCCTACCAAGGTAGTGTAAAAACTACCAAGAGAACTCCTGTCTGGCACCTTCCCCGGTGGAGTTGTGCATGGGGTGTGTTTGGAACATTTTGTCACCGGCCGAGTCCAAAATTCAGCGGTTCCCCATCTCAGCCCAGAAAGCAGGTAGAACAACTTTTGTGGTGCCTTTCAAATGCCTACCAAGGTAGTGTAAAAACTACCAAGAGAACTCCTGTCTGGCACCTTCCCCGGTGGAGTTGTGCATGGGGTGTGTTTGGAACATTTTGTCACCGGCCGACTCCAAAATTCAGCTGTTCCCCATCTCAGCCCAGAAAGCAGGAAGAACAACTTTTGTGGTGCCTTTCAAATGCCTACCAAGGTAGTGTAAAAACTACCAGGAGAACTACTGTCTGGCACCTTCCCCGGTGGAGTTGTGCAGGGGGTGTGTTTGGAACATTTTGTCACCAGCCGAGTCCAAAATTCAGCGATTCCCCATCTCAGCCCAGAAAGCAGGTAGAACAACTTTTGTCGTGTCTTTCAGATGCCTACCAAGGTAGTGTAAAAACTACCAGGAGAACTCCTGTCTGGCACCTTCCGTGGTGGAGTTGTGCATGGGGTGTGTTTGGAACATTTTGTCACCAGCCGACTCCAAAATTCAGCGGTTCCCCATCTCAGCCCAGAAAGCAGGTAGAACAACTTTTGTGGTGACTTTCAAATGCCTACCGGAGCAATGTAAAAACTACCAGGAGAACTCCTGTCTGGCACCTTCCGTGGTGGAGTTGTGCAGGGGGTGTGTTTGGAACATTTTGTCACCGGCCGAGTCCAAAATTCAGCGGTTCCCCATCTCAGCCCAGAAAGCAGGTAAAACAACTTTTGTGGTGTCTTTCAGATGCCTACCAAGGTAGTGTAAAAACTACCAGGAGAACTCCTGTCTGGCACCTTCCCCGGTGGAGTTGTGCATGGGGTGTGTTTGGAACATTTTGTCACCGGCCGACTCCAAAATTCAGCGGTTCCCCATCTCAGCCCAGAAAGCAGGTAGAACAACTTTTGTGGTGTCTTTCAGATGCCTACCGGAGCAATGTAAAAACTACCAGGAGAACTCCTGTCTGGCACCTTCCCCGGTGGAGTTGTGCATGGGGTGTGTTTGGAACATTTTGTCACCAGCCGACTCCAAAATTCAGCGGTTCCCCATCTCAGCCCAGAAAGCAGGTAGAACAACTTTTGTGGTGTCTTTCAGATGCCTACCGGAGCAATGTAAAAACTACCAGGAGAACTCCTGTCTGGCACCTTCCCCGGTGGAGTTGTGCATGGGGTGTCTTTGGAACATTTTGTCACCAGCCGAGTCCAAAATTCAGCTGTTCCCCATCTCAGCCCAGAAAGCCGGTAGAACATCTTTTGTGGTGTCTTTCAGATGCCTACCAAGGTAGTGTAAAAACTACTAAGAGAACTCCTGTCTGGCACCTTCCCCGGTGGAGTTGTGCATGGGGTGTGTTTGGAACATTTTGTCACCGGCCGAGTCCAAAATTCAGCGATTCCCCATCTCAGCCCAGAAAGCAGGTAGAACAACTTTTGTCTTGTCTTTCAGATGCCTACCAAGGTAGTGTAAAAACTACTAAGAGAACTCCTGTCTGGCACCTTCCCCGGTGGAGTTGTGCAGGGGGTGTGTTTGGAACATTTTGTCACCGGCCGACTCCAAAATTCCATGATTCCCCATCTCAGCCCAGAAAGCAGGTAGAACAACTTTTGTCGTGTCTTTCAGATGCCTACCAAGGTAGTGTAAAAACTACCAGGAGAACTCCTGTCTGGCACCTTCCCCGGTGGAGTTGTGCATGGGGTGTGTTTGGAACATTTTGTCACCGGCCGAGTCCAAAATTCAGCGGTTCCCCATCTCAGCCCAGAAAGCAGGTAGAACAACTTTTGTGGTGCCTTTCAGCTGCCTACCGGAGCAATGTAAAAATTACCAGGAGAACTCCTGTCTGGCACCTTCCCCGGTGGAGTTGTGCATGGGGTGTGTTTGGAACATTTTGTCACCAGCCGACTCCAAAATTCAGCGTTTCCCCATCTCAGCCCAGAAAGCAGGTAGAACAACTTTTTTGGTGCCTTTCAGCTGCCTACCAAGGTAGTGTAAAAACTACCAAGAGAACTCCTGCCTGGCACCTTCCCCGGTGGAGTTGTGCATGGGGTGTGTTTGGAACATTTTGTCACCAGCCGACTCCAAAATTCAGCGGTTCCCCATCTCAGCCCACAAAGCAGGTACAACTTCTTTTCTTGTGCCTTTCAGCTGCCTACCAAGGTAGTGTAAAAACTACCAACAGAATTCGTTCCTGCCACCTTCCCCGGTGGAGTTGTGCATGGGGTGTGTTTGGAAAATTTTGTCACCGGCCGAGTCCAAAATTCAGCGGTTCCCCATCTCAGCCCAGAAAGCAGGTAGAACAACTTTTGTGGTGTCTTTCAGATGCCTACCAAGGTAGTGTAAAAACTACCAGGAGAACTCCTGTCTGGCACCTTCCCCGGTGGAGTTGTGCAGGGGGTGTGTTTGGAACATTTTGTCACCAGCCGACTCCAAAATTCAGCGTTTCCCCATCTCAGCCCAGAAAGCAGGTAGAACAACTTTTGTGGTGTCTTTCAGATGCCTACCAAGGTAGTGTAAAAACTACCAGGAGAACTCCTGTCTGGCACCTTCCCCGGTGGAGTTGTGCATGGGGTGTGTTTGGAACATTTTGTCACCGGCCGACTCCAAAATTCAGCGGTTCCCCATCTCAGCCCACAAAGCAGGTAGAACAACTTTTCTTGTGCCTTTCAGCTGCCTAACAAGGCAGTGTAAAAACTACCAAAATAATTCGTTCCTGGCACCTTCCCCGGTGGAGTTGTGCATGGGGTGTGTTTGGAACATTTTGTCACCGGCCGACTCCAAAATTCAGCTGTTCCCCATCTCAGACCAGAAAGCAGGAAGAACAACTTTTGTGGTGCCTTTCAAATGCCTACCAAGGTAGTGTAAAAACTACCAGGAGAACTCCTGTCTGGCACCTTCCCCGGTGGAGTTGTGCAGGGGGTGTGTTTGGAACATTTTGTCACCAGCCGAGTCCAAAATTCAGCGATTCCCCATCTCAGCCCAGAAAGCAGGTAGAACAACTTTTGTGGTGTCTTTCAGATGCCTACCAAGGTAGTGTAAAAACTACCAGGAGAACTCCTGTCTGGCACCTTCCCCGGTGGAGTTGTGCATGGGGTGTGTTTGGAACATTTTGTCACCAGCCGAGTCCAAAATTCAGCGGTTCCCCATCTCAGCCCAGAAAGCAGGTAGAACAACTTTTGTGGTGACTTTCAAATGCCTACCGGAGCAATGTAAAAACTACCAGGAGAACTCCTGTCTGGCACCTTCCGTGGTGGAGTTGTGCACGGGGTGTGTTTGGAACATTTTGTCACCGGCCGACTCCAAAATTCAGTGGTTCCCCATCTCAGCCCAGAAAGCAGGTAAAACAACTTTTGTGGTGTCTTTCAGATGCCTACCAAGGTAGTGTAAAAACTACCAGGAGAACTCCTGTCTGGCACCTTCCCCGGTGGAGTTGTGCATGGGGTGTGTTTGGAACATTTTGTCACCAGCCGACTCCAAAATTCAGCGGTTCCCCATCTCAGCCCAGAAAGCAGGTAGAACAACTTTTGTGGTGCCTTTCAGCTGCCTACCAAGGTAGTGTAAAAACTACCAAGAGAACTCCTGTCTGGCACCTTCCCCGGTGGAGTTGTGCATGGGGTGTGTTTGGAACATTTTGTCACCGGCCGAGTCCAAAATTCAGCGGTTCCCCATCTCAGCCCAGAAAGCAGGTAGAACAACTTTTGTGGTGCCTTTCAAATGCCTACCAAGGTAGTGTAAAAACTACCAGGAGAACTCCTGTCTGTCACCTTCCCCGGTGGAGTTGTGCATGGGGTGTGTTTGGAACATTTTGTCACCGGCCGACTCCAAAATTCAGCGGTTCCCCATCTCAGCCCAGAAAGCAGGTAGAACAACTTTTGTGGTGTCTTTCAGATGCCTACCGGAGCAACGTAAAAACTACCAGGAGAACTCCTGTCTGGCACCTTCCCCGGGTGGAGTTGTGCAGGGGGGTGTGTTTGGAACATTTTGTCACCAGCCGACTCCAAAATTCAGCGGTTCCCCATCTCAGCCCAGAAAGCAGGTAGAACAACTTTTTGTGGTGTCTTTCAGATGCCTACCAAGGTAGTGTAAAAACTACCAGGAGAACTCCTGTCTGGCACCTTCCCCGGTGGAGTTGTGCATGGGGTGTCTTTGGAACATTTTGTCACCAGCCGAGTCCAAAATTCAGCGGTTCCCCATCTCAGCCCAGAAAGCCGGTAGAACATCTTTTGTGGTGTCTTTCAGATGCCTACCAAGGTAGTGTAAAAAACTACTAAGAGAACTCCTGTCTGGCACCTTCCCCGGTGGAGTTGTGCATGGGGTGTGTTTGGAACATTTTGTCACCGGCCGAGTCCAAAATTCAGCGATTCCCCATCTCAGCCCAGAAAGCAGGTAGAACAACTTTGTCTTGTCTTTCAGATGCCTACCAAGGTAGTGTAAAAACTACTAAGAGAACTCCTGTCTGGCACCTTCCCCGGTGGAGTTGTGCGTGGGGTGTGTTTGGAACATTTTGTCACCAGCCGACTCCAAAATTCCATGATTCCCCATCTCAGCCCAGAAAGCAGGTAGAACAACTTTTGTGGTGCCTTTCAAATGCCCACCAAGGTAGTGTAAAAACTACCAGGAGAACTCCTGTCTGGCACCTTCCCCGGTGGAGTTGTGCAGGGGGTGTGTTTGGAACATTTTGTCACCAGCCGAGTCCAAAATTCAGCGTTTCCCCATCTCAGCCCAGAAAGCAGATAGAACAACTTTTGTGGTGCCTTTCAGCTGCCTACCAAGGTAGTGTAAAAACTACCAGGAGAACTCCTGTCTGACACCTTCCCCGGTGGAGTTGTGCGTGGGGTGTGTTTTGGAACATTTTGTCACC
Organism: Falco biarmicus; assembly: GCF_023638135.1. Lineage (NCBI taxonomy): Eukaryota > Metazoa > Chordata > Aves > Falconiformes > Falconidae > Falco > Falco biarmicus. Next base: position 537,360 of record NC_079298.1, on the reverse strand, counting down.
GGCCGACTCCAAATTCAGCGATTCCCCATCTCAGCCCAGAAAGCAGGTAGAACAACTTTTGTCGTGTCTTTCAGATGCCTACCAAGGTAGTGTAAAAACTACCAGGAGAACTCCTGTCTGGCACCTTCCCCGGTGGAGTTGTGCATGGGGTGTGTTTGGAACATTTTGTCACCAGCCGAGTCCAAAATTCAGCGTTTCCCCATCTCAGCCCAGAAAGCAGGTAGAACAACTTTTGTGGTGCCTTTCAGCTGCCTACCAAGGTAGTGTAAAAACTACCAAGAGAACTCCTGTCTGGCACCTTCCCCGGTGGAGTTGTGCATGGGGTGTGTTTGGAACATTTTTTCACCGGCCGAGTCCAAAATTCAGCGGTTCCCCATCTCAGCCCAGAAAGCAGGTAGAAAAACTTTTGTGGTGCCTTTCAGCTGCCTACCGGAGCAATGTAAAAACTACCAGGAGAACTCCTGTCTGGCACCTTCCCCGGTGGAGTTGTGCATGGGGTGTCTTTGGAACATTTTGTCACCAGCCGACTCCAAAATTCAGCGGTTCCCCATCTCAGCCCAGAAAGCAGGTAGAACAACTTTTGTGGTGTCTTTCAGATGCCTACCGGAGCAATGTAAAAACTACCAGGAGAACTCCTGTCTGGCACCTTCCCCGGTGGAGTTTTGCATGGGGTGTGTTTGGAACATTTTGCCACCAGCCGACTCCAAAATTCAGCGGTTCCCCATCTCAGCCCAGAAAGCAGGTAGAACAACTTTTGTGGTGTCTTTCAGATGCCTACCAAGGTAGTGTAAAAACTACCAGGAGAACTCCTGTCTGGCACCTTCCGTGGTGGAGTTGTGCATGGGGTGTGTTTGGAACATTTTGTCACCAGCCGAGTCCAAAATTCAGCTGTTCCCCATCTCAGCCCAGAAAGCAGGTAGAACAACTTTTGTGGTGACTTTCAAATGCCTACCGGAGCAATGTAAAAACTACCAGGAGAACTCCTGTCTGGCACCTTCCCCGGTGGAGTTGTGCAGGGGGTGTGTTTGGAACATTTTGTCACCAGCCGACTCCAAAATTCAGCGGTTCCCCATCTCAGCCCAGAAAGCAGGTAGAACAACTTTTGTCGTGTCTTTCAGATGCCTACCAAGGTAGTGTAAAAACTACCAGGAGAACTCCTGTCTGTCACCTTCCCCGGTGGAGTTGTGCATGGGGTGTGTTTGGAACATTTTGTCACCGGCCGACTCCAAAATTCAGCGGTTCCCCATCTCAGCCCAGAAAGCAGGTAGAACAACTTTTGTGGTGTCTTTCAGATGCCTACCGGAGCAACGTAAAAACTACCAGGAGAACTCCTGTCTGGCACCTTCCCCGGTGGAGTTGTGCAGGGGGTGTGTTTGGAACATTTTGTCACCAGCCGACTCCAAAATTCAGCGGTTCCCCATCTCAGCCCAGAAAGCAGGTAGAACAACTTTTGTGGTGTCTTTCAGATGCCTACCGGAGCAATGTAAAAACTACCAGGAGAACTCCTGTCTGGCACCTTCCCCGGTGGAGTTGTGCATGGGGTGTCTTTGGAACATTTTGTCACCAGCCGAGTCCAAAATTCAGCGTTTCCCCATCTCAGCCCAGAAAGCCGGTAGAACATCTTTTGTGGTGTCTTTCAGATGCCTACCAAGGTAGTGTAAAAACTACTAAGAGAACTCCTGTCTGGCACCTTCCCCGGTGGAGTTGTGCATGGGGTGTGTTTGGAACATTTTGTCACCGGCCGAGTCCAAAATTCAGCGATTCCCCATCTCAGCCCAGAAAGCAGGTAGAACAACTTTTGTCTTGTCTTTCAGATGCCTACCAAGGTAGTGTAAAAACTACTAAGAGAACTCCTGTCTGGCACCTTCCCCGGTGGAGTTGTGCGTGGGGTGTGTTTGGAACATTTTGTCACCAGCCGACTCCAAAATTCCATGATTCCCCATCTCAGCCCAGAAAGCAGGTAGAACAACTTTTGTGGTGCCTTTCAAATGCCCACCAAGGTAGTGTAAAAACTACCAGGAGAACTCCTGTCTGGCACCTTCCCCGGTGGAGTTGTGCATGGGGTGTGTTTGGAACATTTTTTCACCGGCCGAGTCCAAAATTCAGCGGTTCCCCATCTCAGCCCAGAAAGCAGGTAGAAAAACTTTTGTGGTGCCTTTCAGCTGCCTACCGGAGCAATGTAAAAACTACCAGGAGAACTCCTGTCTGGCACCTTCCCCGGTGGAGTTGTGCATGGGGTGTCTTTGGAACATTTTGTCACCAGCCGACTCCAAAATTCAGCGGTTCCCCATCTCAGCCCAGAAAGCAGGTAGAACAACTTTTGTGGTGTCTTTCAGATGCCTACCGGAGCAATGTAAAAACTACCAGGAGAACTCCTGTCTGGCACCTTCCCCGGTGGAGTTGTGCATGGGGTGTGTTTGGAACATTTTGTCACCAGCCGACTCCAAAATTCAGCGGTTCCCCATCTCAGCCCAGAAAGCAGGTAGAACAACTTTTGTGGTGCCTTTCAGCTGCCTACCAAGGTAGTGTAAAAACTACCAGGAGAACTCCTGTCTGGCACCTTCCCCGGTGGAGTTGTGCAGGGGGTGTGTTTGGAACATTTTGTCACCAGCCGAGTCCAAAATTCAGCGATTCCCCATCTCAGCCCAGAAAGCAGGTAGAACAACTTTTGTCGTGTCTTTCAGATGCCTACCGGGGTAGTGTAAAAACTACCAGGAGAACTCCTGTCTGGCACCTTCCGTGGTGGAGTTGTGCATGGGGTGTGTTTGGAACATTTTGTCACCAGCCGACTCCAAAATTCAGCGGTTCCCCATCTCAGCCCAGAAAGCAGGTAGAACAACTTTTGTGGTGACTTTCAAATGCCTACCGGAGCAATGTAAAAACTACCAGGAGAACTCCTGTCTGGCACCTTCCGTGGTGGAGTTGTGCAGGGGGTGTGTTTGGAACATTTTGTCACCAGCCGAGTCCAAAATTCAGCGGTTCCCCATCTCAGCCCAGAAAGCAGGTAAAACAACTTTTGTGGTGTCTTTCAGATGCCTACCAAGGTAGTGTAAAAACTACCAGGAGAACTCCTGTCTGGCACCTTCCCCGGTGGAGTTGTGCATGGGGTGTGTTTGGAACATTTTGTCACCGGCCGACTCCAAAATTCAGCGGTTCCCCATCTCAGCCCAGAAAGCAGGTAGAACAACTTTTGTGGTGTCTTTCAGATGCCTACCGGAGCAATGTAAAAACTACCAGGAGAACTCCTGTCTGGCACCTTCCCCGGTGGAGTTGTGCATGGGGTGTGTTTGGAACATTTTGTCACCAGCCGAGTCCAAAATTCAGCGTTTCCCCATCTCAGCCCAGAAAGCAGGTAGAACAACTTTTGTGGTGCCTTTCAGCTGCCTACCAAGGTAGTGTAAAAACTACCAAGAGAACTCCTGTCTGGCACCTTCCCCGGTGGAGTTGTGCATGGGGTGTGTTTGGAACATTTTGTCACCAGCCGACTCCAAAATTCAGCGGTTCCCCATCTCAGCCCACAAAGCAGGTACAACTTCTTTTCTTGTGCCTTTCAGCTGCCTACCAAGGTAGTGTAAAAACTACCAACAGAATTCGTTCCTGGCACCTTCCCCGGTGGAGTTGTGCATGGGGTGTGTTTGGAACATTTTGTCACCGGCCGAGTCCAAAATTCAGCGGTTCCCCATCTCAGCCCAGAAAGCAGGTAGAACAACTTTTGTGGTGTCTTTCAGATGCCTACCGGAGCAATGTAAAAACTACCAGGAGAACTCCTGTCTGGCACCTTCCCCGGTGGAGTTGTGCAGGGGGTGTGTTTGGAACATTTTGTCACCGGCCGACTCCAAAATTCAGCGGTTCCCCATCTCAGCCCAGAAAGCAGGTAGAACAACTTTTGTGGTGTCTTTCAGATGCCTACCGGAGCAATGTAAAAACTACCAGGAGAACTCCTGTCTGGCACCTTCCCCGGTGGAGTTGTGCAGGGGGTGTGTTTGGAACATTTTGTCACCGGCCGAGTCCAAAATTCAGCGGTTCCCCATCTCAGCCCAGAAAGCAGGTAGAACAACTTTTGTGGTGCCTTTCAAATGCCCACCAAGGTAGTGTAAAAACTATCAGGAGAACTCCTGTCTGGCACCTTCCGTGGTGGAGTTGTGCATGGGGTGTCTTTGGAACATTTTGTCACCAGCCGACTCCAAAATTCAGCGGTTCCCCATCTCAGCCCAGAAAGCAGGTAGAACAACTTTTGTGGTGCCTTTCAGCTCCCTACCAAGGTAGTGTAAAAACTACCAAGAGAACTCCTGTCTGGCACCTTCCCCGGTGGAGTTGTGCATGGGGTGTGTTTGGAACATTTTGTCACCGGCCGAGTCCAAAATTCAGCGGTTCCCCATCTCAGCCCAGAAATCAGGTAGAACAACTTTTGTGGTGCCTTTCAAATGCCTACCAAGGTAGTGTAAAAACTACCAAGAGAACTCCTGTCTGGCACCTTCCCCGGTGGAGTTGTGCATGGGGTGTGTTTGGAACATTTTGTCACCGGCCGACTCCAAAATTCAGCTGTTCCCCATCTCAGACCAGAAAGCAGGAAGAACAACTTTTGTGGTGCCTTTCAAATGCCTACCAAGGTAGTGTAAAAACTACCAGGAGAACTCCTGTCTGGCACCTTCCCCGGTGGAGTTGTGCAGGAGGTGTGTTTGGAACATTTTGTCACCAGCCGAGTCCAAAATTCAGCGGTTCCCCATCTCAGCCCAGAAAGCAGGTAGAACAACTTTTGTCGTGTCTTTCAGATGCCTACCAAGGTAGTGTAAAAACTACCAGGAGAACTCCTGTCTGGCACCTTCCGTGGTGGAGTTGTGCATGGGGTGTGTTTGGAACATTTTGTCACCAGCCGAGTCCAAAATTCAGCGGTTCCCCATCTCAGCCCAGAAAGCAGGTAGAAAAACTTTTGTGGTGCCTTTCAGCTGCCTACCGGAGCAATGTAAAAACTACCAGGAGAACTCCTGTCTGGCACCTTCCCCGGTGGAGTTGTGCATGGGGTGTCTTTGGAACATTTTGTCACCAGCCGACTCCAAAATTCAGCGGTTCCCCATCTCAGCCCAGAAAGCAGGTAGAACAACTTTTGTGGTGTCTTTCAGATGCCTACCGGAGCAATGTAAAAACTACCAGGAGAACTCCTGTCTGGCACCTTCCCCGGTGGAGTTGTGCATGGGGTGTGTTTGGAACATTTTGTCACCAGCCGACTCCAAAATTCAGCGGTTCCCCATCTCAGCCCAGAAAGCAGGTAGAACAACTTTTGTGGTGCCTTTCAGCTGCCTACCAAGGTAGTGTAAAAACTACCAGGAGAACTCCTGTCTGGCACCTTCCCCGGTGGAGTTGTGCAGGGGGTGTGTTTGGAACATTTTGTCACCAGCCGAGTCCAAAATTCAGCGATTCCCCATCTCAGCCCAGAAAGCAGGTAGAACAACTTTTGTCGTGTCTTTCAGATGCCTACCAAGGTAGTGTAAAAACTACCAGGAGAACTCCTGTCTGGCACCTTCCGTGGTGGAGTTGTGCAGGGGGTGTGTTTGGAACATTTTGTCACCAGCCGAGTCCAAAATTCAGCGGTTCCCCATCTCAGCCCAGAAAGCAGGTAAAACAACTTTTGTGGTGTCTTTCAGATGCCTACCAAGGTAGTGTAAAAACTACCAGGAGAACTCCTGTCTGGCACCTTCCCCGGTGGAGTTGTGCATGGGGTGTGTTTGGAACATTTTGTCACCGGCCGACTCCAAAATTCAGCGGTTCCCCATCTCAGCCCAGAAAGCAGGTAGAACAACTTTTGTGGTGCCTTTCAGCTCCCTACCGGAGCAATGTAAAAACTACCAGGAGAACTCCTGTCTGGCACCTTCCCCGGTGGAGTTGTGCATGGGGTGTGTTTGGAACATTTTGTCACCAGCCGAGTCCAAAATTCAGCGTTTCCCCATCTCAGCCCAGAAAGCAGGTAGAACAACTTTTGTGGTGCCTTTCAGCTGCCTACCAAGGTAGTGTAAAAACTACCAAGAGAACTCCTGTCTGGCACCTTCCCCGGTGGAGTTGTGCATGGGGTGTGTTTGGAACATTTTGTCACCAGCCGACTCCAAAATTCAGCGGTTCCCCATCTCAGCCCACAAAGCAGGTACAACTTCTTTTCTTGTGCCTTTCAGCTGCCTACCAAGGTAGTGTAAAAACTACCAACAGAATTCGTTCCTGGCACCTTCCCCGGTGGAGTTGTGCATGGGGTGTGTTTGGAACATTTTGTCACCGGCCGACTCCAAAATTCAGCGGTTCCCCATCTCAGCCCAGAAAGCAGGTAGAACAACTTTTGTGGTGTCTTTCAGATGCCTACCGGAGCAATGTAAAAACTACCAGGAGAACTCCTGTCTGGCACCTTCCCCGGTGGAGTTGTGCATGGGGTGTGTTTGGAACATTTTGTCACCGGCCGACTCCAAAATTCAGCGGTTCCCCATCTCAGCCCAGAAAGCAGGTAGAACAACTTTTGTGGTGTCTTTCAGATGCCTACCGGAGCAATGTAAAAACTACCAGGAGAACTCCTGTCTGGCACCTTCCCCGGTGGAGTTGTGCAGGGGGTGTGTTTGGAACATTTTGTCACCGGCCGAGTCCAAAATTCAGCGGTTCCCCATCTCAGCCCAGAAAGCAGGTAGAACAACTTTTGTGGTGCCTTTCAAATGCCCACCAAGGTAGTGTAAAAACTACCAGGAGAACTCCTGTCTGGCACCTTCCGTGGTGGAGTTGTGCATGGGGTGTCTTTGGAACATTTTGTCACCGGCCGACTCCAAAATTCAGCGGTTCCCCATCTCAGCCCAGAAAGCAGGTAGAACAACTTTTGTGGTGTCTTTCAGATGCCTACCGGAGCAATGTAAAAACTACCAGGAGAACTCCTGTCTGGCACCTTCCCCGGTGGAGTTGTGCATGGGGTGTGTTTGGAACATTTTGTCACCAGCCGAGTCCAAAATTCAGCGTTTCCCCATCTCAGCCCAGAAAGCAGGTAGAACAACTTTTGTGGTGCCTTTCAGCTGCCTACCAAGGTAGTGTAAAAACTACCAAGAGAACTCCTGTCTGGCACCTTCCCCGGTGGAGTTGTGCATGGGGTGTGTTTGGAACATTTTGTCACCAGCCGACTCCAAAATTCAGCGGTTCCCCATCTCAGCCCACAAAGCAGGTACAACTTCTTTTCTTGTGCCTTTCAGCTGCCTACCAAGGTAGTGTAAAAACTACCAACAGAATTCGTTCCTGGCACCTTCCCCGGTGGAGTTGTGCATGGGGTGTGTTTGGAACATTTTGTCACCGGCCGACTCCAAAATTCAGCGGTTCCCCATCTCAGCCCAGAAAGCAGGTAGAACAACTTTTGTGGTGTCTTTCAGATGCCTACCGGAGCAATGTAAAAACTACCAGGAGAACTCCTGTCTGGCACCTTCCCCGGTGGAGTTGTGCATGGGGTGTGTTTGGAACATTTTGTCACCGGCCGACTCCAAAATTCAGCGGTTCCCCATCTCAGCCCAGAAAGCAGGTAGAACAACTTTTGTGGTGTCTTTCAGATGCCTACCAGAGCAATGTAAAAACTACCAGGAGAACTCCTGTCTGGCACCTTCCCCGCTGGAGTTGTGCAGGGGGTGTGTTTGGAACATTTTGTCACCGGCCGACTCCAAAATTCAGCGGTTCCCCATCTCAGCCCAGAAAGCAGGTAGAACAACTTTTGTGGTGCCTTTCAAATGCCCACCAAGGTAGTGTAAAAACTACCAGGAGAACTCCTGTCTGGCACCTTCCGTGGTGGAGTTGTGCATGGGGTGTCTTTGGAACATTTTGTCACCGGCCGACTCCAAAATTCAGCGGTTCCCCATCTCAGCCCAGAAAGCAGGTAGAACAACTTTTGTGGTGCCTTTCAGCTCCCTACCAAGGTAGTGTAAAAACTACCAAGAGAACTCCTGTCTGGCACCTTCCCCGGTGGAGTTGTGCATGGGGTGTGTTTGGAACATTTTGTCACCGGCCGAGTCCAAAATTCAGCGGTTCCCCATCTCAGCCCAGAAAGCAGGTAGAACAACTTTTGTGGTGCCTTTCAAATGCCTACCAAGGTAGTGTAAAAACTACCAAGAGAACTCCTGTCTGGCACCTTCCCCGGTGGAGTTGTGCATGGGGTGTGTTTGGAACATTTTGTCACCGGCCGACTCCAAAATTCAGCTGTTCCCCATCTCAGACCAGAAAGCAGGAAGAACAACTTTTGTGGTGCCTTTCAAATGCCTACCAAGGTAGTGTAAAAACTACCAGGAGAACTCCTGTCTGGCACCTTCCCCGGTGGAGTTGTGCAGGGGGTGTGTTTGGAACATTTTGTCACCAGCCGAGTCCAAAATTCAGCGATTCCCCATCTCAGCCCAGAAAGCAGGTAGAACAACTTTTGTCGTGTCTTTCAGATGCCTACCAAGGTAGTGTAAAAACTACCAGGAGAACTCCTGTCTGGCACCTTCCGTGGTGGAGTTGTGCATGGGGTGTGTTTGGAACATTTTGTCACCAGCCGACTCCAAAATTCAGCGGTTCCCCATCTCAGCCCAGAAAGCAGGTAAAACAACTTTTGTGGTGCCTTTCAGCTGCCTACCAAGGTAGTGTAAAAACTACCAAGAGAACTCCTGTCTGGCACCTTCCCCGGTGGAGTTGTGCATGGGGTGTGTTTGGAACATTTTGTCACCAGCCGACTCCAAAATTCAGCGGTTCCCCATCTCAGCCCACAAAGCAGGTACAACTTCTTTTCTTGTGCCTTTCAGCTGCCTACCAAGGTAGTGTAAAAACTACCAACAGAATTCGTTCCTGGCACCTTCCCCGGTGGAGTTGTGCATGGGGTGTGTTTGGAACATTTTGTCACCGGCCGACTCCAAAATTCAGCGGTTCCCCATCTCAGCCCAGAAAGCAGGTAGAACAACTTTTGTGGTGTCTTTCAGATGCCTACCGGAGCAATGTAAAAACTACCAGGAGAACTCCTGTCTGGCACCTTCCCCGGTGGAGTTGTGCATGGGGTGTGTTTGGAACATTTTGTCACCGGCCGACTCCAAAATTCAGCGGTTCCCCATCTCAGCCCAGAAAGCAGGTAGAACAACTTTTGTGGTGTCTTTCAGATGCCTACCGGAGCAATGTAAAAACTACCAGGAGAACTCCTGTCTGGCACCTTCCGTGGTGGAGTTGTGCAGGGGGTGTGTTTGGAACATTTTGTCACCAGCCGACTCCAAAATTCAGCGGTTCCCCATCTCAGCCCAGAAAGCAGGTAAAACAACTTTTGTGGTGTCTTTCAGATGCCTACCAAGGTAGTGTAAAAACTACCAGGAGAACTCCTGTCTGTCACCTTCCCCGGTGGAGTTGTGCATGGGGTGTGTTTGGAACATTTTGTCACCAGCCGACTCCAAAATTCAGCGGTTCCCCATCTCAGCCCAGAAAGCAGGTAGAACAACTTTTGTGGTGCCTTTCAAATGCCTACCAAGGTAGTGTAAAAACTACCAAGAGAACTCCTGTCTGGCACCTTCCCCGGTGGAGTTGTGCATGGGGTGTGTTTGGAGCATTTTGTCACCGGCCGACTCCAAAATTCAGCTGTTCCCCATCTCAGACCAGAAAGCAGGAAGAACAACTTTTGTGGTGCCTTTCAAATGCCTACCAAGGTAGTGTAAAAACTACCAGGAGAACTCCTGTCTGGCACCTTCCCCGGTGGAGTTGTGCAGGGGGTGTGTTTGGAACATTTTGTCACCAGCCGAGTCCAAAATTCAGCGATTCCCCATCTCAGCCCAGAAAGCAGGTAGAACAACTTTTGTCGTGTCTTTCAGATGCCTACCAAGGTAGTGTAAAAACTACCAGGAGAACTCCTGTCTGGCACCTTCCCCGGTGGAGTTGTGCATGGGGTGTGTTTGGAACATTTTGTCACCAGCCGACTCCAAAATTCAGCGGTTCCCCATCTCAGCCCAGAAAGCAGGTAAAACAACTTTTGTGGTGTCTTTCAGATGCCTACCAAGGTAGTGTAAAAACTACCAGGAGAACTCCTGTCTGTCACCTTCCCCGGTGGAGTTGTGCATGGGGTGTGTTTGGAACATTTTGTCACCAGCCGAGTCCAAAATTCAGCGGTTCCCCATCTCAGCCCAGAAAGCAGGTAGAACAACTTTTGTGGTGCCTTTCAGATGCCTACCAAGGTAGTGTAAAAACTATCAGGCGAACTCCTGTCTGGCACCTTCCCCGGTGGAGTTGTGCATGGGGTGTGTTTGGAACATTTTGTCACCGGCCGAGTCCAAAATTCAGCGGTTCCCCATCTCAGCCCAGAAAGCAGGTAGAACAACTTTTGTGGTGCCTTTCAAATGCCTACCAAGGTAGTGTAAAAACTACCAAGAGAACTCCTGTCTGGCACCTTCCCCGGTGGAGTTGTGCATGGGGTGTGTTTGGAACATTTTGTCACCGGCCGACTCCAAAATTCAGCTGTTCCCCATCTCAGACCAGAAAGCAGGAAGAACAACTTTTGTGGTGCCTTTCAAATGCCTACCAAGGTAGTGTAAAAACTACCAGGAGAACTCCTGTCTGGCACCTTCCCCGGTGGAGTTGTGCATGGGGTGTGTTTGGAACATTTTGTCACCAGCCGAGTCCAAAATTCAGCGATTCCCCATCTCAGCCCAGAAAGCAGGTAGAACAACTTTTGTGGTGTCTTTCAGATGCCTACCAAGGTAGTGTAAAAACTACCAGGAGAACTCCTGTCTGGCACCTTCCGTGGTGGAGTTGTGCATGGGGTGTGTTTGGAACATTTTGTCACCAGCCGAGTCCAAAATTCAGCGGTTCCCCATCTCAGCCCAGAAAGCAGGTAGAACAACTTTTGTGGTGACTTTCAAATGCCTACCAGAGCAATGTAAAAACTACCAGGAGAACTCCTGTCTGGCACCTTCCGTGGTGGAGTTGTGCAGGGGGTGTGTTTGGAACATTTTGTCACCAGCCGACTCCAAAATTCAGCGGTTCCCCATCTCAGCCCAGAAAGCAGGTAAAACAACTTTTGTGGTGTCTTTCAGATGCCTACCAAGGTAGTGTAAAAACTACCAGGAGAACTCCTGTCTGTCACCTTCCCCGGTGGAGTTGTGCATGGGGTGTGTTTGGAACATTTTGTCACCAGCCGACTCCAAAATTCAGCGGTTCCCCATCTCAGCCCAGAAAGCAGGTAGAACAACTTTTGTGGTGCCTTTCAAATGCCTACCAAGGTAGTGTAAAAACTACCAGGAGAACTCCTGTCTGGCACCTTCCCCGGTGGAGTTGTGCATGGGGTGTGTTTGGAACATTTTGTCACCGGCCGACTCCAAAATTCAGCTGTTCCCCATCTCAGACCAGAAAGCAGGAAGAACAACTTTTGTGGTGCCTTTCAAATGCCTACCAAGGTAGTGTAAAAACTACCAGGAGAACTCCTGTCTGGCACCTTCCCCGGTGGAGTTGTGCAGGGGGTGTGTTTGGAACATTTTGTCACCAGCCGAGTCCAAAATTCAGCGATTCCCCATCTCAGCCCAGAAAGCAGGTAGAACAACTTTTGTCGTGTCTTTCAGATGCCTACCAAGGTAGTGTAAAAACTACCAGGAGAACTCCTGTCTGGCACCTTCCGTGGTGGAGTTGTGCATGGGGTGTGTTTGGAACATTTTGTCACCAGCCGACTCCAAAATTCAGCGGTTCCCCATCTCAGCCCAGAAAGCAGGTAAAACAACTTTTGTGGTGTCTTTCAGATGCCTACCAAGGTAGTGTAAAAACTACCAGGAGAACTCCTGTCTGTCACCTTCCCCGGTGGAGTTGTGCATGGGGTGTGTTTGGAACATTTTGTCACCAGCCGACTCCAAAATTCAGCGGTTCCCCATCTCAGCCCAGAAAGCAGGTAGAACAACTTTTGTGGTGCCTTTCAGATGCCTACCAAGGTAGTGTAAAAACTACCAGGAGAACTCCTGTCTGGCACCTTCCCCGGTGGAGTTGTGCATGGGGTGTGTTTGGAACATTTTGTCACCGGCCGAGTCCAAAATTCAGCGGTTCCCCATCTCAGCCCAGAAAGCAGGTAGAACAACTTTTGTGGTGCCTTTCAAATGCCTACCAAGGTAGTGTAAAAACTACCAAGAGAACTCCTGTCTGGCACCTTCCCCGGTGGAGTTGTGCATGGGGTGTGTTTGGAACATTTTGTCACCGGCCGACTCCAAAATTCAGCTGTTCCCCATCTCAGACCAGAAAGCAGGAAGAACAACTTTTGTGGTGCCTTTCAAATGCCTACCAAGGTAGTGTAAAAACTACCAGGAGAACTCCTGTCTGGCACCTTCCCCGGTGGAGTTGTGCAGGGGGTGTGTTTGGAACATTTTGTCACCAGCCGAGTCCAAAATTCAGCGATTCCCCATCTCAGCCCAGAAAGCAGGTAGAACAACTTTTGTCGTGTCTTTCAGATGCCTACCAAGGTAGTGTAAAAACTACCAGGAGAACTCCTGTCTGGCACCTTCCGTGGTGGAGTTGTGCATGGGGTGTGTTTGGAACATTTTGTCACCAGCCGAGTCCAAAATTCAGCGGTTCCCCATCTCAGCCCAGAAAGCAGGTAGAACAACTTTTGTGGTGACTTTCAAATGCCTACCGGAGCAATGTAAAAACTACCAGGAGAACTCCTGTCTGGCACCTTCCGTGGTGGAGTTGTGCAGGGGGTGTGTTTGGAACATTTTGTCACCAGCCGACTCCAAAATTCAGCGGTTCCCCATCTCAGCCCAGAAAGCAGGTAAAACAACTTTTGTGGTGTCTTTCAGATGCCTACCAAGGTAGTGTAAAAACTACCAGGAGAACTCCTGTCTGTCACCTTCCCCGGTGGAGTTGTGCATGGGGTGTGTTTGGAACATTTTGTCACCGGCCGACTCCAAAATTCAGCGGTTCCCCATCTCAGCCCAGAAAGCAGGTAGAACAACTTTTGTGGTGTCTTTCAGATGCCTACCGGAGCAATGTAAAAACTACCAGGAGAACTCCTGTCTGGCACCTTCCCCGGTGGAGTTGTGCATGGGGTGTGTTTGGAACATTTTGTCACCAGCCGACTCCAAAATTCAGCGGTTCCCCATCTCAGCCCAGAAAGCAGGTAGAACAACTTTTGTGGTGTCTTTCAGATGCCTACCGGAGCAATGTAAAAACTACCAGGAGAACTCCTGTCTGGCACCTTCCCCGGTGGAGTTGTGCATGGGGTGTCTTTGGAACATTTTGTCTCCAGCCGAGTCCAAAATTCAGCTGTTCCCCATCTCAGCCCAGAAAGCCGGTAGAACATCTTTTGTGGTGTCTTTCAGATGCCTACCAAGGTAGTGTAAAAACTACTAAGAGAACTCCTGTCTGGCACCTTCCCCGGTGGAGTTGTGCATGGGGTGTGTTTGGAACATTTTGTCACCGGCCGAGTCCAAAATTCAGCGATTCCCCATCTCAGCCCAGAAAGCAGGTAGAACAACTTTTGTCTTGTCTTTCAGATGCCTACCAAGGTAGTGTAAAAACTACTAAGAGAACTCCTGTCTGGCACCTTCCCCGGTGGAGTTGTGCGTGGGGTGTGTTTGGAACATTTTGTCACCAGCCGACTCCAAAATTCCATGATTCCCCATCTCAGCCCAGAAAGCAGGTAGAACAACTTTTGTCGTGTCTTTCAGATGCCTACCAAGGTAGTGTAAAAACTACCAGGAGAACTCCTGTCTGGCACCTTCCGTGGTGGAGTTGTGCATGGGGTGTGTTTGGAACATTTTGTCACCAGCCGACTCCAAAATTCAGCGGTTCCCCATCTCAGCCCAGAAAGCAGGTAAAACAACTTTTGTGGTGTCTTTCAGATGCCTACCAAGGTAGTGTAAAAACTACCAGGAGAACTCCTGTCTGTCACCTTCCCCGGTGGAGTTGTGCATGGGGTGTGTTTGGAACATTTTGTCACCAGCCGAGTCCAAAATTCAGCGGTTCCCCATCTCAGCCCAGAAAGCAGGTAGAACAACTTTTGTGGTGCCTTTCAGATGCCTACCAAGGTAGTGTAAAAACTATCAGGAGAACTCCTGTCTGGCACCTTCCCCGGTGGAGTTGTGCATGGGGTGTGTTTGGAACATTTTGTCACCGGCCGAGTCCAAAATTCAGCGGTTCCCCATCTCAGCCCAGAAAGCAGGTAGAACAACTTTTGTGGTGCCTTTCAAATGCCTACCAAGGTAGTGTAAAAACTACCAAGAGAACTCCTGTCTGGCACCTTCCCCGGTGGAGTTGTGCATGGGGTGTGTTTGGAACATTTTGTCACCGGCCGACTCCAAAATTCAGCTGTTCCCCATCTCAGACCAGAAAGCAGGAAGAACAACTTTTGTGGTGCCTTTCAAATGCCTACCAAGGTAGTGTAAAAACTACCAGGAGAACTCCTGTCTGGCACCTTCCCCGGTGGAGTTGTGCAGGGGGTGTGTTTGGAACATTTTGTCACCAGCCGAGTCCAAAATTCAGCGATTCCCCATCTCAGCCCAGAAAGCAGGTAGAACAACTTTTGTCGTGTCTTTCAGATGCCTACCAAGGTAGTGTAAAAACTACCAGGAGAACTCCTGTCTGGCACCTTCCGTGGTGGAGTTGTGCATGGGGTGTGTTTGGAACATTTTGTCACCAGCCGAGTCCAAAATTCAGCGGTTCCCCATCTCAGCCCAGAAAGCAGGTAGAACAACTTTTGTGGTGACTTTCAAATGCCTACCGGAGCAATGTAAAAACTACCAGGAGAACTCCTGTCTGGCACCTTCCGTGGTGGAGTTGTGCAGGGGGTGTGTTTGGAACATTTTGTCACCAGCCGACTCCAAAATTCAGCGGTTCCCCATCTCAGCCCAGAAAGCAGGTAAAACAACTTTTGTGGTGTCTTTCAGATGCCTACCAAGGTAGTGTAAAAACTACCAGGAGAACTCCTGTCTGTCACCTTCCCCGGTGGAGTTGTGCATGGGGTGTGTTTGGAACATTTTGTCACCGGCCGACTCCAAAATTCAGCGGTTCCCCATCTCAGCCCAGAAAGCAGGTAGAACAACTTTTGTGGTGTCTTTCAGATGCCTACCGGAGCAATGTAAAAACTACCAGGAGAACTCCTGTCTGGCACCTTCCCCGGTGGAGTTGTGCATGGGGTGTGTTTGGAACATTTTGTCACCAGCCGACTCCAAAATTCAGCGGTTCCCCATCTCAGCCCAGAAAGCAGGTAGAACAACTTTTGTGGTGTCTTTCAGATGCCTACCGGAGCAATGTAAAAACTACCAGGAGAACTCCTGTCTGGCACCTTCCCCGGTGGAGTTGTGCATGGGGTGTCTTTGGAACATTTTGTCTCCAGCCGAGTCCAAAATTCAGCTGTTCCCCATCTCAGCCCAGAAAGCCGGTAGAACATCTTTTGTGGTGTCTTTCAGATGCCTACCAAGGTAGTGTAAAAACTACTAAGAGAACTCCTGTCTGGCACCTTCCCCGGTGGAGTTGTGCATGGGGTGTGTTTGGAACATTTTGTCACCGGCCGAGTCCAAAATTCAGCGATTCCCCATCTCAGCCCAGAAAGCAGGTAGAACAACTTTTGTCTTGTCTTTCAGATGCCTACCAAGGTAGTGTAAAAACTACTAAGAGAACTCCTGTCTGGCACCTTCCCCGGTGGAGTTGTGCAGGGGGTGTGTTTGGAACATTTTGTCACCAGCCGACTCCAAAATTCCATGATTCCCCATCTCAGCCCAGAAAGCAGGTAGAACAACTTTTGTCGTGTCTTTCAGATGCCTACCAAGGTAGTGTAAAAACTACCAGGAGAACTCCTGTCTGGCACCTTCCCCGGTGGAGTTGTGCATGGGGTGTGTTTGGAACATTTTGTCACCGGCCGAGTCCAAAATTCAGCGGTTCCCCATCTCAGCCCAGAAAGCAGGTAGAACAACTTTTGTGGTGCCTTTCAGCTGCCTACCGGAGCAATGTAAAAATTACCAGGAGAACTCCTGTCTGGCACCTTCCCCGGTGGAGTTGTGCATGGGGTGTGTTTGGAACATTTTGTCACCAGCCGACTCCAAAATTCAGCGTTTCCCCATCTCAGCCCAGAAAGCAGGTAGAACAACTTTTTTGGTGCCTTTCAGCTGCCTACCAAGGTAGTGTAAAAACTACCAGGAGAACTCCTGTCTGGCACCTTCCCCGGTGGAGTTGTGCATGGGGTGTGATTGGAACATTTTGTCACCGGCCGACTCCAAAATTCAGCGGTTCCCCATCTCAGCCCAGAAAGCAGGTAGAACAACTTTTGTGGTGTCTTTCAGATGCCTACCGGAGCAATGTAAAAACTACCAGGAGAACTCCTGTCTGGCACCTTCCCCGGTGGAGTTGTGCATGGGGTGTGTTTGGAACATTTTGTCACCGGCCGACTCCAAAATTCAGCTGTTCCCCATCTCAGACCAGAAAGCAGGAAGAACAACTTTTGTGGTGCCTTTCAAATGCCTACCAAGGTAGTGTAAAAACTACCAGGAGAACTACTGTCTGGCACCTTCCCCGGTGGAGTTGTGCAGGGGGTGTGTTTGGAACATTTTGTCACCAGCCGAGTCCAAAATTCAGCGATTCCCCATCTCAGCCCAGAAAGCAGGTAGAACAACTTTTGTGGTGCCTTTCAGCTGCCTACCGGAGCAATGTAAAAATTACCAGGAGAACTCCTGTCTGGCACCTTCCCCGGTGGAGTTGTGCATGGGGTGTGTTTGGAACATTTTGTCACCAGCCGACTCCAAAATTCAGCGTTTCCCCATCTCAGCCCAGAAAGCAGGTAGAACAACTTTTTTGGTGCCTTTCAGCTGCCTACCAAGGTAGTGTAAAAACTACCAGGAGAACTCCTGTCTGGCACCTTCCCCGGTGGAGTTGTGCATGGGGTGTGATTGGAACATTTTGTCACCGGCCGACTCCAAAATTCAGCGGTTCCCCATCTCAGCCCAGAAAGCAGGTAGAACAACTTTTGTGGTGTCTTTCAGATGCCTACCGGAGCAATGTAAAAACTACCAGGAGAACTCCTGTCTGGCACCTTCCCCGGTGGAGTTGTGCATGGGGTGTGTTTGGAACATTTTGTCACCGGCCGACTCCAAAATTCAGCTGTTCCCCATCTCAGACCAGAAAGCAGGAAGAACAACTTTTGTGGTGCCTTTCAAATGCCTACCAAGGTAGTGTAAAAACTACCAGGAGAACTACTGTCTGGCACCTTCCCCGGTGGAGTTGTGCAGGGGGTGTGTTTGGAACATTTTGTCACCAGCCGAGTCCAAAATTCAGCGATTCCCCATCTCAGCCCAGAAAGCAGGTAGAACAACTTTTGTCGTGTCTTTCAGATGCCTACCAAGGTAGTGTAAAAACTACCAGGAGAACTCCTGTCTGGCACCTTCCCCGGTGGAGTTGTGCATGGGGTGTGTTTGGAACATTTTGTCACCAGCCGACTCCAAAATTCAGCGGTTCCCCATCTCAGCCCAGAAAGCAGGTAGAACAACTTTTGTGGTGTCTTTCAGATGCCTACCGGAGCAATGTAAAAACTACCAGGAGAACTCCTGTCTGGCACCTTCCCCGGTGGAGTTGTGCATGGGGTGTCTTTGGAACATTTTGTCACCAGCCGAGTCCAAAATTCAGCTGTTCCCCATCTCAGCCCAGAAAGCCGGTAGAACATCTTTTGTCTTGTCTTTCAGATGCCTACCAAGGTAGTGTAAAAACTACTAAGAGAACTCCTGTCTGGCACCTTCCCCGGTGGAGTTGTGCAGGGGGTGTGTTTGGAACATTTTGTCACCGGCCGACTCCAAAATTCCATGATTCCCCATCTCAGCCCAGAAAGCAGGTAGAACAACTTTTGTCGTGTCTTTCAGATGCCTACCAAGGTAGTGTAAAAACTACCAGGAGAACTCCTGTCTGGCACCTTCCCCGGTGGAGTTGTGCATGGGGTGTGTTTGGAACATTTTGTCACCGGCCGAGTCCAAAATTCAGCGGTTCCCCATCTCAGCCCAGAAAGCAGGTAGAACAACTTTTGTGGTGCCTTTCAGCTGCCTACCGGAGCAATGTAAAAATTACCAGGAGAACTCCTGTCTGGCACCTTCCGTGGTGGAGTTGTGCATGGGGTGTGTTTGGAACATTTTGTCACCAGCCGACTCCAAAATTCAGCGTTTCCCCATCTCAGCCCAGAAAGCAGGTAGAACAACTTTTTTGGTGCCTTTCAGCTACCTACCAAGGTAGTGTAAAAACTACCAAGAGAACTCCTGCCTGGCACCTTCCCCGGTGGAGTTGTGCATGGGGTGTGTTTGGAACATTTTGTCACCAGCCGACTCCAAAATTCAGCGGTTCCCCATCTCAGCCCACAAAGCAGGTACAACTTCTTTTCTTGTGCCTTTCAGCTGCCTACCAAGGTAGTGTAAAAACTACCAACAGAATTCGTTCCTGGCACCTTCCCCGGTGGAGTTGTGCATGGGGTGTGTTTGGAACATTTTGTCACCGGCCGACTCCAAAATTCAGCGGTTCCCCATCTCAGCCCAGAAAGCAGGTAGAACAACTTTTGTGGTGTCTTTCAGATGCCTACCGGAGCAATGTAAAAACTACCAGGAGAACTACTGTCTGGCACCTTCCCCGGTGGAGTTGTGCAGGGGGTGTGTTTGGAACATTTTGTCACCAGCCGAGTCCAAAATTCAGCGATTCCCCATCTCAGCCCAGAAAGCAGGTAGAACAACTTTTGTGGTGCCTTTCAGCTGCCTACCGGAGCAATGTAAAAATTACCAGGAGAACTCCTGTCTGGCACCTTCCCCGGTGGAGTTGTGCATGGGGTGTGTTTGGAACATTTTGTCACCAGCCGACTCCAAAATTCAGCGTTTCCCCATCTCAGCCCAGAAAGCAGGTAGAACAACTTTTTTGGTGCCTTTCAGCTGCCTACCAAGGTAGTGTAAAAACTACCAGGAGAACTCCTGTCTGGCACCTTCCCCGGTGGAGTTGTGCATGGGGTGTGATTGGAACATTTTGTCACCGGCCGACTCCAAAATTCAGCGGTTCCCCATCTCAGCCCAGAAAGCAGGTAGAACAACTTTTGTGGTGTCTTTCAGATGCCTACCGGAGCAATGTAAAAACTACCAGGAGAACTCCTGTCTGGCACCTTCCCCGGTGGAGTTGTGCATGGGGTGTGTTTGGAACATTTTGTCACCGGCCGACTCCAAAATTCAGCTGTTCCCCATCTCAGACCAGAAAGCAGGAAGAACAACTTTTGTGGTGCCTTTCAAATGCCTACCAAGGTAGTGTAAAAACTACCAGGAGAACTACTGTCTGGCACCTTCCCCGGTGGAGTTGTGCAGGGGGTGTGTTTGGAACATTTTGTCACCAGCCGAGTCCAAAATTCAGCGATTCCCCATCTCAGCCCAGAAAGCAGGTAGAACAACTTTTGTCGTGTCTTTCAGATGCCTACCAAGGTAGTGTAAAAACTACCAGGAGAACTCCTGTCTGGCACCTTCCCCGGTGGAGTTGTGCATGGGGTGTGTTTGGAACATTTTGTCACCAGCCGACTCCAAAATTCAGCGGTTCCCCATCTCAGCCCAGAAAGCAGGTAGAACAACTTTTGTGGTGTCTTTCAGATGCCTACCGGAGCAATGTAAAAACTACCAGGAGAACTCCTGTCTGGCACCTTCCCCGGTGGAGTTGTGCATGGGGTGTCTTTGGAACATTTTGTCACCAGCCGAGTCCAAAATTCAGCTGTTCCCCATCTCAGCCCAGAAAGCCGGTAGAACATCTTTTGTCTTGTCTTTCAGATGCCTACCAAGGTAGTGTAAAAACTACTAAGAGAACTCCTGTCTGGCACCTTCCCCGGTGGAGTTGTGCAGGGGGTGTGTTTGGAACATTTTGTCACCGGCCGACTCCAAAATTCCATGATTCCCCATCTCAGCCCAGAAAGCAGGTAGAACAACTTTTGTCGTGTCTTTCAGATGCCTACCAAGGTAGTGTAAAAACTACCAGGAGAACTCCTGTCTGGCACCTTCCCCGGTGGAGTTGTGCATGGGGTGTGTTTGGAACATTTTGTCACCGGCCGAGTCCAAAATTCAGCGGTTCCCCATCTCAGCCCAGAAAGCAGGTAGAACAACTTTTGTGGTGCCTTTCAGCTGCCTACCGGAGCAATGTAAAAATTACCAGGAGAACTCCTGTCTGGCACCTTCCGTGGTGGAGTTGTGCATGGGGTGTGTTTGGAACATTTTGTCACCAGCCGACTCCAAAATTCAGCGTTTCCCCATCTCAGCCCAGAAAGCAGGTAGAACAACTTTTTTGGTGCCTTTCAGCTACCTACCAAGGTAGTGTAAAAACTACCAAGAGAACTCCTGCCTGGCACCTTCCCCGGTGGAGTTGTGCATGGGGTGTGTTTGGAACATTTTGTCACCAGCCGACTCCAAAATTCAGCGGTTCCCCATCTCAGCCCACAAAGCAGGTACAACTTCTTTTCTTGTGCCTTTCAGCTGCCTACCAAGGTAGTGTAAAAACTACCAACAGAATTCGTTCCTGGCACCTTCCCCGGTGGAGTTGTGCATGGGGTGTGTTTGGAACATTTTGTCACCGGCCGACTCCAAAATTCAGCGGTTCCCCATCTCAGCCCAGAAAGCAGGTAGAACAACTTTTGTGGTGTCTTTCAGATGCCTACCGGAGCAATGTAAAAACTACCAGGAGAACTCCTGTCTGGCACCTTCCGTGGTGGAGTTGTGCAGGGGGTGTGTTTGGAACATTTTGTCACCAGCCGACTCCAAAATTCAGCGTTTCCCCATCTCAGCCCAGAAAGCAGGTAGAACAACTTTTGTGGTGCCTTTCAGCTGCCTACCAAGGTAGTGTAAAAACTACCAGGAGAACTCCTGTCTGGCACCTTCCCCGGTGGAGTTGTGCATGGGGTGTGATTGGAACATTTTGTCACCAGCCGACTCCAAAATTCAGCGGTTCCCCATCTCAGCCCAGAAAGCAGGTAGAACAACTTTTCTTGTGCCTTTCAGCTGCCTAACAAGGTAGTGTAAAAACTACCAAAAGAATTCGTTCCTGGCACCTTCCCCGGTGGAGTTGTGCATGGGGTGTGTTTGGAACATTTTGTCACCGGCCGACTCCAAAATTCAGCTGTTCCCCATCTCAGACCAGAAAGCAGGAAGAACAACTTTTGTGGTGCCTTTCAGCTGCCTACCAAGGTAGTGTAAAAACTACCAGGAGAACTACTGTCTGGCACCTTCCCCGGTGGAGTTGTGCAGGGGGTGTGTTTGGAACATTTTATCACCAGCCGAGTCCAAAATTCAGCGATTCCCCATCTCAGCCCAGAAAGCAGGTAGAACAACTTTTGTCGTGTCTTTCAGATGCCTACCAAGGTAGTGTAAAAACTACCAGGAGAACTCCTGTCTGGCACCTTCCGTGGTGGAGTTGTGCAGGGGGTGTGTTTGGAACATTTTGTCACCAGCCGAGTCCAAAATTCAGCGGTTCCCCATCTCAGCCCAGAAAGCAGGTAGAACAACTTTTGTGGTGACTTTCAAATGCCTACCGGAGCAATGTAAAAACTACCAGGAGAACTCCTGTCTGGCACCTTCCGTGGTGGAGTTGTGCAGGGGGTGTGTTTGGAACATTTTGTCACCAGCCGACTCCAAAATTCAGCGGTTCCCCATCTCAGCCCAGAAAGCAGGTAAAACAACTTTTGTGGTGTCTTTCAGATGCCTACCAAGGTAGTGTAAAAACTACCAGGAGAACTCCTGTCTGGCACCTTCCCCGGTGGAGTTGTGCATGGGGTGTGTTTGGAACATTTTGTCACCAGCCGAGTCCAAAATTCAGCGGTTCCCCATCTCAGCCCAGAAAGCAGGTAGAACAACTTTTGTGGTGCCTTTCAGCTGCCTACCAAGGTAGTGTAAAAACTACCAAGAGAACTCCTGTCTGGCACCTTCCCCGGTGGAGTTGTGCATGGGGTGTGTTTGGAACATTTTGTCACCGGCCGAGTCCAAAATTCAGCGGTTCCCCATCTCAGCCCAGAAAGCAGGTAGAACAACTTTTGTGGTGCCTTTCAAATGCCTACCAAGGTAGTGTAAAAACTACCAAGAGAACTCCTGTCTGGCACCTTCCCCGGTGGAGTTGTGCATGGGGTGTGTTTGGAACATTTTGTCACCGGCCGACTCCAAAATTCAGCTGTTCCCCATCTCAGCCCAGAAAGCAGGAAGAACAACTTTTGTGGTGCCTTTCAAATGCCTACCAAGGTAGTGTAAAAACTACCAGGAGAACTACTGTCTGGCACCTTCCCCGGTGGAGTTGTGCAGGGGGTGTGTTTGGAACATTTTGTCACCAGCCGAGTCCAAAATTCAGCGATTCCCCATCTCAGCCCAGAAAGCAGGTAGAACAACTTTTGTCGTGTCTTTCAGATGCCTACCAAGGTAGTGTAAAAACTACCAGGAGAACTCCTGTCTGGCACCTTCCCCGGTGGAGTTGTGCATGGGGTGTGTTTGGAACATTTTGTCACCAGCCGAGTCCAAAATTCAGCGGTTCCCCATCTCAGCCCAGAAAGCAGGTAGAACAACTTTTGTGGTGACTTTCAAATGCCTACCGGAGCAATGTAAAAACTACCAGGAGAACTCCTGTCCTTCCCGTGGTGGATGTTGTGCAGGGGGTGTGTTTGGAACAATTTTGTCACCAGCCGACTCCAAAATTCAGCGGGTTCCCCATCTCAGCCCAGGAAAGCAGGTAAAACAACTTTTGTGGTGTCTTTCAGATGCCTACCAAGGTAGTGTAAAAACTACCAGGAGAACTCCTGTCTGGCACCTTCCCCGGTGGAGTTGTGCATAGGGGTGTGTTTGGAACATTTTGTCACCAGCCGAGTCCAAAATTCAGCGGTTCCCCATCTCAGCCCAGAAAGCAGGTAGAACAACTTTTCTTGTGCCTTTCAGCTGCCTAACAAGGTAGTGTAAAAACTACCAAAAGAACTCCTGTCTGGCACCTTCCCCGGTGGAGTTGTGCATGGGGTGTGTTTGGAACATTTTGTCACCGGCCGACTCCAAAATTCAGCTGTTCCCCATCTCAGACCAGAAAGCAGGAAGAACAACTTTTGTGGTGCCTTTCAGCTGCCTACCAAGGTAGTGTAAAAACTACCAGGAGAACTACTGTCTGGCACCTTCCCCGGTGGAGTTGTGCAGGGGGTGTGTTTGGAACATTTTATCACCAGCCGAGTCCAAAATTCAGCGATTCCCCATCTCAGCCCAGAAAGCAGGTAGAACAACTTTTGTCGTGTCTTTCAGATGCCTACCAAGGTAGTGTAAAAACTACCAGGAGAACTCCTGTCTGGCACCTTCCGTGGTGGAGTTGTGCATGGGGTGTGTTTGGAACATTTTGTCACCAGCCGAGTCCAAAATTCAGCGGTTCCCCATCTCAGCCCAGAAAGCAGGTAGAACAACTTTTGTGGTGACTTTCAAATGCCTACCGGAGCAATGTAAAAACTACCAGGAGAACTCCTGTCTGGCACCTTCCGTGGTGGAGTTGTGCAGGGGGTGTGTTTGGAACATTTTGTCACCAGCCGACTCCAAAATTCAGCGGTTCCCCATCTCAGCCCAGAAAGCAGGTAAAACAACTTTTGTGGTGTCTTTCAGATGCCTACCAAGGTAGTGTAAAAACTACCAGGAGAACTCCTGTCTGGCACCTTCCCCGGTGGAGTTGTGCATGGGGTGTGTTTGGAACATTTTGTCACCAGCCGAGTCCAAAATTCAGCGGTTCCCCATCTCAGCCCAGAAAGCAGGCAGAACAACTTTTGTGGTGCCTTTCAGCTGCCTACCAAGGTAGTGTAAAAACTACCAAGAGAACTCCTGTCTGGCACCTTCCCCGGTGGAGTTGTGCATGGGGTGTGTTTGGAACATTTTGTCACCGGCCGAGTCCAAAATTCAGCGGTTCCCCATCTCAGCCCAGAAAGCAGGTAGAACAACTTTTGTGGTGCCTTTCAAATGCCTACCAAGGTAGTGTAAAAACTACCAAGAGAACTCCTGTCTGGCACCTTCCCCGGTGGAGTTGTGCATGGGGTGTGTTTGGAACATTTTGTCACCGGCCGACTCCAAAATTCAGCTGTTCCCCATCTCAGCCCAGAAAGCAGGAAGAACAACTTTTGTGGTGCCTTTCAAATGCCTACCAAGGTAGTGTAAAAACTACCAGGAGAACTACTGTCTGGCACCTTCCCCGGTGGAGTTGTGCAGGGGGTGTGTTTGGAACATTTGTCACCAGCCGAGTCCAAAATTCAGCGATTCCCCATCTCAGCCCAGAAAGCAGGTAGAACAACTTTTGTCGTGTCTTTCAGATGCCTACCAAGGTAGTGTAAAAACTACCAACAGAATTCGTTCCTGGCACCTTCCCCGGTGGAGTTGTGCATGGGGTGTGTTTGGAACATTTTGTCACCAGCCGAGTCCAAAATTCAGCGGTTCCCCATCTCAGCCCAGAAAGCAGGTAGAACAACTTTTGTGGTGACTTTCAAATGCCTACCGGAGCAATGTAAAAACTACCAGGAGAACTCCTGTCTGGCACCTTCCGTGGTGGAGTTGTGCAGGGGGTGTGTTTGGAACATTTTGTCACCGGCCGAGTCCAAAATTCAGCGGTTCCCCATCTCAGCCCAGAAAGCAGGTAAAACAACTTTTGTGGTGTCTTTCAGATGCCTACCAAGGTAGTGTAAAAACTACCAGGAGAACTCCTGTCTGGCACCTTCCCCGGTGGAGTTGTGCATGGGGTGTGTTTGGAACATTTTGTCACCGGCCGACTCCAAAATTCAGCGGTTCCCCATCTCAGCCCAGAAAGCAGGTAGAACAACTTTTGTGGTGTCTTTCAGATGCCTACCGGAGCAATGTAAAAACTACCAGGAGAACTCCTGTCTGGCACCTTCCCCGGTGGAGTTGTGCATGGGGTGTGTTTGGAACATTTTGTCACCAGCCGACTCCAAAATTCAGCGGTTCCCCATCTCAGCCCAGAAAGCAGGTAGAACAACTTTTGTGGTGTCTTTCAGATGCCTACCGGAGCAATGTAAAAACTACCAGGAGAACTCCTGTCTGGCACCTTCCGTGGTGGAGTTGTGCATGGGGTGTGTTTGGAACATTTTGTCACCAGCCGAGTCCAAAATTCAGCGGTTCCCCATCTCAGCCCAGAAAGCAGGTAGAACAACTTTTGTGGTGACTTTCAAATGCCTACCGGAGCAATGTAAAAACTACCAGGAGAACTCCTGTCTGGCACCTTCCGTGGTGGAGTTGTGCAGGGGGTGTGTTTGGAACATTTTGTCACCAGCCGACTCCAAAATTCAGCGGTTCCCCATCTCAGCCCAGAAAGCAGGTAAAACAACTTTTGTGGTGTCTTTCAGATGCCTACCAAGGTAGTGTAAAAACTACCAGGAGAACTCCTGTCTGGCACCTTCCCCGGTGGAGTTGTGCATGGGGTGTGTTTGGAACATTTTGTCACCAGCCGAGTCCAAAATTCAGCGGTTCCCCATCTCAGCCCAGAAAGCAGGCAGAACAACTTTTGTGGTGCCTTTCAGCTGCCTACCAAGGTAGTGTAAAAACTACCAAGAGAACTCCTGTCTGGCACCTTCCCCGGTGGAGTTGTGCATGGGGTGTGTTTGGAACATTTTGTCACCGGCCGAGTCCAAAATTCAGCGGTTCCCCATCTCAGCCCAGAAAGCAGGTAGAACAACTTTTGTGGTGCCTTTCAAATGCCTACCAAGGTAGTGTAAAAACTACCAAGAGAACTCCTGTCTGGCACCTTCCCCGGTGGAGTTGTGCATGGGGTGTGTTTGGAACATTTTGTCACCGGCCGACTCCAAAATTCAGCTGTTCCCCATCTCAGCCCAGAAAGCAGGAAGAACAACTTTTGTGGTGCCTTTCAAATGCCTACCAAGGTAGTGTAAAAACTACCAGGAGAACTACTGTCTGGCACCTTCCCCGGTGGAGTTGTGCAGGGGGTGTGTTTGGAACATTTTGTCACCAGCCGAGTCCAAAATTCAGCGATTCCCCATCTCAGCCCAGAAAGCAGGTAGAACAACTTTTGTCGTGTCTTTCAGATGCCTACCAAGGTAGTGTAAAAACTACCAGGAGAACTCCTGTCTGGCACCTTCCCCGGTGGAGTTGTGCATGGGGTGTGTTTGGAACATTTTGTCACCAGCCGAGTCCAAAATTCAGCGGTTCCCCATCTCAGCCCAGAAAGCAGGTAGAACAACTTTTGTGGTGACTTTCAAATGCCTACCGGAGCAATGTAAAAACTACCAGGAGAACTCCTGTCTGGCACCTTCCGTGGTGGAGTTGTGCAGGGGGTGTGTTTGGAACATTTTGTCACCGGCCGAGTCCAAAATTCAGCGGTTCCCCATCTCAGCCCAGAAAGCAGGTAAAACAACTTTTGTGGTGTCTTTCAGATGCCTACCAAGGTAGTGTAAAAACTACCAGGAGAACTCCTGTCTGTCACCTTCCCCGGTGGAGTTGTGCATGGGGTGTGTTTGGAACATTTTGTCACCGGCCGACTCCAAAATTCAGCGGTTCCCCATCTCAGCCCAGAAAGCAGGTAGAACAACTTTTGTGGTGTCTTTCAGATGCCTACCGGAGCAATGTAAAAACTACCAGGAGAACTCCTGTCTGGCACCTTCCCCGGTGGAGTTGTGCATGGGGTGTGTTTGGAACATTTTGTCACCAGCCGACTCCAAAATTCAGCGGTTCCCCATCTCAGCCCAGAAAGCAGGTAGAACAACTTTTGTGGTGTCTTTCAGATGCCTACCGGAGCAATGTAAAAACTACCAGGAGAACTCCTGTCTGGCACCTTCCCCGGTGGAGTTGTGCATGGGGTGTCTTTGGAACATTTTGTCACCAGCCGAGTCCAAAATTCAGCTGTTCCCCATCTCAGCCCAGAAAGCAGGTAGAACATCTTTTGTGGTGTCTTTCAGATGCCTACCAAGGTAGTGTAAAAACTACTAAGAGAACTCCTGTCTGGCACCTTCCCCGGTGGAGTTGTGCATGGGGTGTGTTTGGAACATTTTGTCACCGGCCGAGTCCAAAATTCAGCGATTCCCCATCTCAGCCCAGAAAGCAGGTAGAACAACTTTTGTCTTGTCTTTCAGATGCCTACCAAGGTAGTGTAAAATCTACCAAGAGAACTCCTGTCTGGCACCTTCCCCGGTGGAGTTGTGCAGGGGGTGTGTTTGGAACATTTTGTCACCGGCCGACTCCAAAATTCCATGATTCCCCATCTCAGCCCAGAAAGCAGGTAGAACAACTTTTGTCGTGTCTTTCAGATGCCTACCAAGGTAGTGTAAAAACTACCAGGAGAACTCCTGTCTGGCACCTTCCCCGGTGGAGTTGTGCATGGGGTGTGTTTGGAACATTTTGTCACCGGCCGAGTCCAAAATTCAGCGGTTCCCCATCTCAGCCCAGAAAGCAGGTAGAACAACTTTTGTGGTGCCTTTCAGCTGCCTACCGGAGCAATGTAAAAATTACCAGGAGAACTCCTGTCTGGCACCTTCCCCGGTGGAGTTGTGCATGGGGTGTGTTTGGAACATTTTGTCACCAGCCGACTCCAAAATTCAGCGTTTCCCCATCTCAGCCCAGAAAGCAGGTAGAACAACTTTTTTGGTGCCTTTCAGCTGCCTACCAAGGTAGTGTAAAAACTACCAAGAGAACTCCTGCCTGGCACCTTCCCCGGTGGAGTTGTGCATGGGGTGTGTTTGGAACATTTTGTCACCAGCCGACTCCAAAATTCAGCGGTTCCCCATCTCAGCCCACAAAGCAGGTACAACTTCTTTTCTTGTGCCTTTCAGCTGCCTACCAAGGTAGTGTAAAAACTACCAACAGAATTCGTTCCTGGCACCTTCCCCGGTGGAGTTGTGCATGGGGTGTGTTTGGAACATTTTGTCACCGGCCGAGTCCAAAATTCAGCGGTTCCCCATCTCAGCCCAGAAAGCAGGTAGAACAACTTTTGTGGTGTCTTTCAGATGCCTACCAAGGTAGTGTAAAAACTACCAGGAGAACTCCTGTCTGGCACCTTCCCCGGTGGAGTTGTGCAGGGGGTGTGTTTGGAACATTTTGTCACCAGCCGACTCCAAAATTCAGCGTTTCCCCATCTCAGCCCAGAAAGCAGGTAGAACAACTTTTGTGGTGCCTTTCAGCTGCCTACCAAGGTAGTGTAAAAACTACCAGGAGAACTCCTGTCTGGCACCTTCCCCGGTGGAGTTGTGCATGGGGTGTGTTTGGAACATTTTGTCACCGGCCGACTCCAAAATTCAGCGGTTCCCCATCTCAGCCCACAAAGCAGGTAGAACAAGTTTTGTGGTGCCTTTCAGCTGCCTAACAAGGTAGTGTAAAAACTACCAAAAGAATTCGTTCCTGGCACCTTCCCCGGTGGAGTTGTGCATGGGGTGTGTTTGGAACATTTTGTCACCAGCCGACTCCAAAATTCAGCGTTTCCCCATCTCAGCCCAGAAAGCAGGTAGAACAACTTTTGTGGTGTCTTTCAGATGCCTACCAAGGTAGTGTAAAAACTACCAGGAGAACTCCTGTCTGGCACCTTCCCCGGTGGAGTTGTGCAGGGGGTGTGTTTGGAACATTTTGTCACCAGCCGACTCCAAAATTCAGCGTTTCCCCATCTCAGCCCAGAAAGCAGGTAGAACAACTTTTGTGGTGCCTTTCAGCTGCCTACCAAGGTAGTGTAAAAACTACCAGGAGAACTCCTGTCTGGCACCTTCCCCGGTGGAGTTGTGCATGGGGTGTGTTTGGAACATTTTGTCACCGGCCGAGTCCAAAATTCAGCGGTTCCCCATCTCAGCCCACAAAGCAGGTAGAACAACTTTTCTTGTGCCTTTCAGCTGCCTAACAAGGTAGTGTAAAAACTACCAAAAGAATTCGTTCCTGGCACCTTCCCCGGTGGAGTTGTGCATGGGGTGTGTTTGGAACATTTTGTCACCGGCCGACTCCAAAATTCAGCTGTTCCCCATCTCAGACCAGAAAGCAGGAAGAACAACTTTTGTGGTGCCTTTCAAATGCCTACCAAGGTAGTGTAAAAACTACCAGGAGAACTACTGTCTGGCACCTTCCCCGGTGGAGTTGTGCAGGGGGTGTGTTTGGAACATTTTGTCACCAGCCGAGTCCAAAATTCAGCGATTCCCCATCTCAGCCCAGAAAGCAGGTAGAACAACTTTTGTGGTGTCTTTCAGATGCCTACCAAGGTAGTGTAAAAACTACCAGGAGAACTCCTGTCTGGCACCTTCCGTGGTGGAGTTGTGCATGGGGTGTGTTTGGAACATTTTGTCACCAGCCGAGTCCAAAATTCAGCGGTTCCCCATCTCAGCCCAGAAAGCAGGTAGAACAACTTTTGTGGTGACTTTCAAATGCCTACCGGAGCAATGTAAAAACTACCAGGAGAACTCCTGTCTGGCACCTTCCGTGGTGGAGTTGTGCAGGGGGTGTGTTTGGAACATTTTGTCACCAGCCGACTCCAAAATTCAGCGGTTCCCCATCTCAGCCCAGAAAGCAGGTAAAACAACTTTTGTGGTGTCTTTCAGATGCCTACCAAGGTAGTGTAAAAACTACCAGGAGAACTCCTGTCTGGCACCTTCCCCGGTGGAGTTGTGCATGGGGTGTGTTTGGAACATTTTGTCACCGGCCGAGTCCAAAATTCAGCGGTTCCCCATCTCAGCCCAGAAAGCAGGTAGAACAACTTTTGTGGTGCCTTTCAAATGCCTACCAAGGTAGTGTAAAAACTACCAAGAGAACTCCTGTCTGGCACCTTCCCCGGTGGAGTTGTGCATGGGGTGTGTTTGGAACATTTTGTCACCGGCCGACTCCAAAATTCAGCTGTTCCCCATCTCAGACCAGAAAGCAGGAAGAACAACTTTTGTGGTGCCTTTCAAATGCCTACCAAGGTAGTGTAAAAACTACCAGGAGAACTACTGTCTGGCACCTTCCCCAGTGGAGTTGTGCAGGGGGTGTGTTTGGAACATTTTGTCACCAGCCGAGTCCAAAATTCAGCGATTCCCCATCTCAGCCCAGAAAGCAGGTAGAACAACTTTTGTGGTATCTTTCAGATGCCTACCGGAGCAATGTAAAAACTACCAGGAGAACTCCTGTCTGGCACCTTCCCCGGTGGAGTTGTGCATGGGGTGTGTTTGGAACATTTTGTCACCAGCCGAGTCCAAAATTCAGCTGTTCCCCATCTCAGCCCAGAAAGCCGGTAGAACATCTTTTGTGGTGTCTTTCAGATGCCTACCAAGGTAGTGTAAAAACTACTAAGAGAACTCCTGTCTGGCACCTTCCCCGGTGGAGTTGTGCATGGGGTGTGTTTGGAACATTTTGTCACCGGCCGAGTCCAAAATTCAGCGATTCCCCATCTCAGCCCAGAAAGCAGGTAGAACAACTTTTGTCTTGTCTTTCAGATGCCTACCAAGGTAGTGTAAAAACTACTAAGAGAACTCCTGTCTGGCACCTTCCCCGGTGGAGTTGTGCAGGGGGTGTGTTTGGAACATTTTGTCACCGGCCGACTCCAAAATTCCATGATTCCCCATCTCAGCCCAGAAAGCAGGTAGAACAACTTTTGTGGTGTCTTTCAGATGCCTACCGGAGCAATGTAAAAACTACCAGGAGAACTCCTGTCTGGCACCTTCCGTGGTGGAGTTGTGCAGGGGGTGTGTTTGGAACATTTTGTCACCAGCCGACTCCAAAATTCAGCGTTTCCCCATCTCAGCCCAGAAAGCAGGTAGAACAACTTTTGTGGTGCCTTTCAGCTGCCTACCAAAGTAGTGTAAAAACTACCAGGAGAACTCCTGTCTGGCACCTTCCCCGGTGGAGTTGTGCATGGGGTGTGTTTGGAACATTTTGTCACCGGCCGAGTCCAAAATTCAGCGGTTCCCCATCTCAGCCCAGAAAGCAGGTAGAACAACTTTTCTTGTGCCTTTCAGCTGCCTAACAAGGTAGTGTAAAAACTA
The DNA here is from genome assembly GCF_023638135.1 of Falco biarmicus. NCBI lineage: Eukaryota > Metazoa > Chordata > Aves > Falconiformes > Falconidae > Falco > Falco biarmicus. The sequence continues at coordinate 506,462 of NC_079298.1, read as the reverse complement.
CCAAGAGAACTCCTGTCTGGCACCTTCCCCGGTGGAGTTGTGCATGGGGTGTGTTTGGAACATTTTGTCACCGGCCGACTCCAAAATTCAGCTGTTCCCCATCTCAGACCAGAAAGCAGGAAGAACAACTTTTGTGGTGCCTTTCAAATGCCTACCAAGGTAGTGTAAAAACTACCAGGAGAACTACTGTCTGGCACCTTCCCCGGTGGAGTTGTGCAGGGGGTGTGTTTGGAACATTTTGTCACCAGCCGAGTCCAAAATTCAGCGGTTCCCCATCTCAGCCCACAAAGCAGGTAGAACAACTTTTGTCGTGTCTTTCAGATGCCTACCAAGGTAGTGTAAAAACTACCAGGAGAACTCCTGTCTGGCACCTTCCGTGGTGGAGTTGTGCATGGGGTGTGTTTGGAACATTTTGTCACCAGCCGAGTCCAAAATTCAGCGGTTCCCCATCTCAGCCCAGAAAGCAGGTAGAACAACTTTTGTGGTGACTTTCAAATGCCTACCGGAGCAATGTAAAAACTACCAGGAGAACTCCTGTCTGGCACCTTCCGTGGTGGAGTTGTGCATGGGGTGTGTTTGGAACATTTTGTCACCAGCCGACTCCAAAATTCAGCGGTTCCCCATCTCAGCCCAGAAAGCAGGTAGAACAACTTTTGTGGTGTCTTTCAGATGCCTACCAAGGTAGTGTAAAAACTACCAGGAGAACTCCTGTCTGGCACCTTCCCCGGTGGAGTTGTGCAGGGGGTGTGTTTGGAACATTTTGTCACAAGCCGACTCCAAAATTCAGCGTTTCCCCATCTCAGCCCAGAAAGCAGGTAGAACAACTTTTGTGGTGCCTTTCAGCTGCCTACCAAGGTAGTGTAAAAACTACCAGGAGAACTCCTGTCTGGCACCTTCCCCGGTGGAGTTGTGCATGGGGTGTGTTTGGAACATTTTGTCACCGGCCGAGTCCAAAATTCAGCGGTTCCCCATCTCAGCCCAGAAAGCAGGTAGAACAACTTTTCTTGTGCCTTTCAGCTGCCTAACAAGGTAGTGTAAAAACTACCAAAAGAATTCGTTCCTGGCACCTTCCCCGGTGGAGTTGTGCATGGGGTGTGTTTGGAACATTTTGTCACCGGCCGACTCCAAAATTCAGCTGTTCCCCATCTCAGACCAGAAAGCAGGAAGAACAACTTTTGTGGTGCCTTTCAAATGCCTACCAAGGTAGTGTAAAAACTACCAGGAGAACTACTGTCTGGCACCTTCCCCGGTGGAGTTGTGCAGGGGGTGTGTTTGGAACATTTTGTCACCAGCCGAGTCCAAAATTCAGCGATTCCCCATCTCAGCCCAGAAAGCAGGTAGAACAACTTTTGTGGTGTCTTTCAGATGCCTACCAAGGTAGTGTAAAAACTACCAGGAGAACTCCTGTCTGGCACCTTCCGTGGTGGAGTTGTGCATGGGGTGTGTTTGGAACATTTTGTCACCAGCCGACTCCAAAATTCAGCGGTTCCCCATCTCAGCCCAGAAAGCAGGTAGAACAACTTTTGTGGTGACTTTCAAATGCCTACCGGAGCAATGTAAAAACTACCAGGAGAACTCCTGTCTGGCACCTTCCGTGGTGGAGTTGTGCAGGGGGTGTGTTTGGAACATTTTGTCACCAGCCGACTCCAAAATTCAGCGGTTCCCCATCTCAGCCCAGAAAGCAGGTAAAACAACTTTTGTGGTGTCTTTCAGATGCCTACCAAGGTAGTGTAAAAACTACCAGGAGAACTCCTGTCTGGCACCTTCCGTGGTGGAGTTGTGCAGGGGGTGTGTTTGGAACATTTTGTCACCAGCCGACTCCAAAATTCAGCGGTTCCCCATCTCAGCCCAGAAAGCAGGTAGAACAACTTTTGTGGTGCCTTTCAGCTGCCTACCAAGGTAGTGTAAAAACTACCAAGAGAACTCCTGTCTGGCACCTTCCCCGGTGGAGTTGTGCATGGGGTGTGTTTGGAACATTTTGTCACCGGCCGAGTCCAAAATTCAGCGGTTCCCCATCTCAGCCCAGAAAGCAGGTAGAACAACTTTTGTGGTGCCTTTCAAATGCCTACCAAGGTAGTGTAAAAACTACCAAGAGAACTCCTGTCTGGCACCTTCCCCGGTGGAGTTGTGCATGGGGTGTGTTTGGAACATTTTGTCACCGGCCGACTCCAAAATTCAGCTGTTCCCCATCTCAGACCAGAAAGCAGGAAGAACAACTTTTGTGGTGCCTTTCAAATGCCTACCAAGGTAGTGTAAAAACTACCAGGAGAACTACTGTCTGGCACCTTCCCCGGTGGAGTTGTGCAGGGGGTGTGTTTGGAACATTTTGTCACCAGCCGAGTCCAAAATTCAGCGATTCCCCATCTCAGCCCAGAAAGCAGGTAGAACAACTTTTGTCGTGTCTTTCAGATGCCTACCAAGGTAGTGTAAAAACTACCAGGAGAACTCCTGTCTGGCACCTTCCCCGGTGGAGTTGTGCAGGGGGTGTGTTTGGAACATTTTGTCACCAGCCGACTCCAAAATTCAGCGGTTCCCCATCTCAGCCCAGAAAGCAGGTAGAACAACTTTTGTGGTGTCTTTCAGATGCCTACCGGAGCAATGTAAAAACTACCAGGAGAACTCCTGTCTGGCACCTTCCCCGGTGGAGTTGTGCATGGGGTGTCTTTGGAACATTTTGTCACCAGCCGAGTCCAAAATTCAGCTGTTCCCCATCTCAGCCCAGAAAGCCGGTAGAACATCTTTTGTGGTGTCTTTCAGATGCCTACCAAGGTAGTGTAAAAACTACTAAGAGAACTCCTGTCTGGCACCTTCCCCGGTGGAGTTGTGCATGGGGTGTGTTTGGAACATTTTGTCACCGGCCGAGTCCAAAATTCAGCGATTCCCCATCTCAGCCCAGAAAGCAGGTAGAACAACTTTTGTCTTGTCTTTCAGATGCCTACCAAGGTAGTGTAAAAACTACTAAGAGAACTCCTGTCTGGCACCTTCCCCGGTGGAGTTGTGCAGGGGGTGTGTTTGGAACATTTTGTCACCGGCCGACTCCAAAATTCCATGATTCCCCATCTCAGCCCAGAAAGCAGGTAGAACAACTTTTGTGGTGTCTTTCAGATGCCTACCAAGGTAGTGTAAAAACTACCAGGAGAACTCCTGTCTGGCACCTTCCCCGGTGGAGTTGTGCATGGGGTGTGTTTGGAACATTTTGTCACCGGCCGAGTCCAAAATTCAGCGGTTCCCCATCTCAGCCCAGAAAGCAGGTAGAACAACTTTTGTGGTGTCTTTCAGATGCCTACCGGAGCAATGTAAAAACTACCAGGAGAACTCCTGTCTGGCACCTTCCCCGGTGGAGTTGTGCATGGGGTGTGTTTGGAACATTTTGTCACCAGCCGACTCCAAAATTCAGCGTTTCCCCATCTCAGCCCAGAAAGCAGGTAGAACAACTTTTGTGGTGCCTTTCAGCTGCCTACCAAAGTAGTGTAAAAACTACCAGGAGAACTCCTGTCTGGCACCTTCCCCGGTGGAGTTGTGCATGGGGTGTGTTTGGAACATTTTGTCACCGGCCGACTCCAAAATTCAGCGGTTCCCCATCTCAGCCCAGAAAGCAGGTAGAACAACTTTTCTTGTGCCTTTCAGCTGCCTAACAAGGTAGTGTAAAAACTACCAAAAGAATTCGTTCCTGGCACCTTCCCCGGTGGAGTTGTGCATGGGGTGTGTTTGGAACATTTTGTCACCGGCCGACTCCAAAATTCAGCTGTTCCCCATCTCAGACCAGAAAGCAGGAAGAACAACTTTTGTGGTGCCTTTCAAATGCCTACCAAGGTAGTGTAAAAACTACCAGGAGAACTACTGTCTGGCACCTTCCCCGGTGGAGTTGTGCAGGGGGTGTGTTTGGAACATTTTGTCACCAGCCGAGTCCAAAATTCAGCGGTTCCCCATCTCAGCCCACAAAGCAGGTAGAACAACTTTTGTCGTGTCTTTCAGATGCCTACCAAGGTAGTGTAAAAACTACTAAGAGAACTCCTGTCTGGCACCTTCCCCGGTGGAGTTGTGCATGGGGTGTGTTTGGAACATTTTGTCACCAGCCGAGTCCAAAATTCAGCGGTTCCCCATCTCAGCCCAGAAAGCCGGTAGAACATCTTTTGTGGTGTCTTTCAGATGCCTACCAAGGTAGTGTAAAAACTACTAAGAGAACTCCTGTCTGGCACCTTCCCCGGTGGAGTTGTGCATGGGGTGTGTTTGGAACATTTTGTCACCGGCCGAGTCCAAAATTCAGCGATTCCCCATCTCAGCCCAGAAAGCAGGTAGAACAACTTTTGTGGTGTCTTTCAGATGCCTACCAAGGTAGTGTAAAAACTACCAGGAGAACTCCTGTCTGGCACCTTCCCCGGTGGAGTTGTGCATGGGGTGTGTTTGGAACATTTTGTCACCGGCCGAGTCCAAAATTCAGCGGTTCCCCATCTCAGCCCAGAAAGCAGGTAGAACAACTTTTGTGGTGCCTTTCAGCTGCCTACCAAGGTAGTGTAAAAACTACCAAGAGAACTCCTGTCTGGCACCTTCCCCGGTGGAGTTGTGCATGGGGTGTCTTTGGAACATTTTGTCACCGGCCGAGTCCAAAATTCAGCGGTTCCCCATCTCAGCCCAGAAAGCAGGTAGAACAACTTTTGTGGTGCCTTTCAAATGCCTACCAAGGTAGTGTAAAAACTACCAAGAGAACTCCTGTCTGGCACCTTCCCCGGTGGAGTTGTGCATGGGGTGTGTTTGGAACATTTTGTCACCGGCCGACTCCAAAATTCAGCTGTTCCCCATCTCAGACCAGAAAGCAGGAAGAACAACTTTTGTGGTGCCTTTCAAATGCCTACCAAGGTAGTGTAAAAACTACCAGGAGAACTACTGTCTGGCACCTTCCCCGGTGGAGTTGTGCAGGGGGTGTGTTTGGAACATTTTGTCACCAGCCGAGTCCAAAATTCAGCGATTCCCCATCTCAGCCCAGAAAGCAGGTAGAACAACTTTTGTCGTGTCTTTCAGATGCCTACCAAGGTAGTGTAAAAACTACCAGGAGAACTCCTGTCTGGCACCTTCCGTGGTGGAGTTGTGCAGGGGGTGTGTTTGGAACATTTTGTCACCAGCCGAGTCCAAAATTCAGCGGTTCCCCATCTCAGCCCAGAAAGCAGGTAAAACAACTTTTGTGGTGTCTTTCAGATGCCTACCAAGGTAGTGTAAAAACTACCAGGAGAACTCCTGTCTGTCACCTTCCCCGGTGGAGTTGTGCATGGGGTGTGTTTGGAACATTTTGTCACCGGCCGAGTCCAAAATTCAGCGATTCCCCATCTCAGCCCAGAAAGCAGGTAGAACAACTTTTGTGGTGTCTTTCAGATGCCTACCGGAGCAATGTAAAAACTACCAGGAGAACTCCTGTCTGGCACCTTCCCCGGTGGAGTTGTGCATGGGGTGTGTTTGGAACATTTTGTCACCAGCCGACTCCAAAATTCAGCGGTTCCCCATCTCAGCCCAGAAAGCAGGTAGAACAACTTTTGTGGTGTCTTTCAGATGCCTACCGGAGCAATGTAAAAACTACCAGGAGAACTCCTGTCTGGCACCTTCCCCGGTGGAGTTGTGCATGGGGTGTCTTTGGAACATTTTGTCACCAGCCGAGTCCAAAATTCAGCTGTTCCCCATCTCAGCCCAGAAAGCCGGTAGAACATCTTTTGTGGTGTCTTTCAGATGCCTACCAAGGTAGTGTAAAAACTACTAAGAGAACTCCTGTCTGGCACCTTCCCCGGTGGAGTTGTGCATGGGGTGTGTTTGGAACATTTTGTCACCGGCCGAGTCCAAAATTCAGCGATTCCCCATCTCAGCCCAGAAAGCAGGTAGAACAACTTTTGTCTTGTCTTTCAGATGCCTACCAAGGTAGTGTAAAAACTACTAAGAGAACTCCTGTCTGGCACCTTCCCCGGTGGAGTTGTGCAGGGGGTGTGTTTGGAACATTTTGTCACCGGCCGACTCCAAAATTCCATGATTCCCCATCTCAGCCCAGAAAGCAGGTAGAACAACTTTTGTCGTGTCTTTCAGATGCCTACCAAGGTAGTGTAAAAACTACCAGGAGAACTCCTGTCTGGCACCTTCCCCGGTGGAGTTGTGCATGGGGTGTGTTTGGAACATTTTGTCACCGGCCGAGTCCAAAATTCAGCGGTTCCCCATCTCAGCCCAGAAAGCAGGTAGAACAACTTTTGTGGTGCCTATCAAATGCCCACCAAGGTAGTGTAAAAACTATCAGGAGAACTCCTGTCTGGCACCTTCCCCGGTGGAGTTGTGCATGGGGTGTGTTTGGAACATTTTGTCACCAGCCGACTCCAAAATTCAGCGGTTCCCCATCTCAGCCCACAAAGCAGGTACAATTTCTTTTCTTGTTTCTTTCAGCTGCCTACCAAGGTAGTGTAAAAACTACCAACAGAATTCGTTCCTGGCACCTTCCCCGGTGGAGTTGTGCATGGGGTGTGTTTGGAACATTTTGTCACCGGCCGACTCCAAAATTCAGCGGTTCCCCATCTCAGCCCAGAAAGCAGGTAGAACAACTTTTGTGGTGTCTTTCAGATGCCTACCGGAGCAATGTAAAAACTACCAGGAGAACTCCTGTCTGGCACCTTCCCCGGTGGAGTTGTGCAGGGGGTGTGTTTGGAACATTTTGTCACCGGCCGACTCCAAAATTCAGCTGTTCCCCATCTCAGCCCAGAAAGCAGGTAGAACAACTTTTGTGGTGCCTTTCAGCTGCCTACCAAGGTAGTGTAAAAACTACCAAGAGAACTCCTGTCTGGCACCTTCCCCGGTGGAGTTGTGCATGGGGTGTGTTTGGAACATTTTGTCACCGGCCGACTCCAAAATTCAGCGGTTCCCCATCTCAGCCCACAAAGCAGGTAGAACAACTTTTCTTGTGCCTTTCAGCTGCCTAACAAGGTAGTGTAAAAACTACCAAAAGAATTCGTTCCTGGCACCTTCCCCGGTGGAGTTGTGCATGGGGTGTGTTTGGAACATTTTGTCACCGGCCGACTCCAAAATTCAGCTGTTCCCCATCTCAGACCAGAAAGCAGGAAGAACAACTTTTGTGGTGCCTTTCAAATGCCTACCAAGGTAGTGTAAAAACTACCAGGAGAACTCCTGTCTGGCACCTTCCCCGGTGGAGTTGTGCAGGGGGTGTGTTTGGAACATTTTGTCACCAGCCGAGTCCAAAATTCAGCGATTCCCCATCTCAGCCCAGAAAGCAGGTAGAACAACTTTTGTCGTGTCTTTCAGATGCCTACCAAGGTAGTGTAAAAACTACCAGGAGAACTCCTGTCTGGCACCTTCCGTGGTGGAGTTGTGCATGGGGTGTGTTTGGAACATTTTGTCACCAGCCGAGTCCAAAATTCAGCGGTTCCCCATCTCAGCCCAGAAAGCAGGTAGAACAACTTTTGTGGTGACTTTCAAATGCCTACCGGAGCAATGTAAAAACTACCAGGAGAACTCCTGTCTGGCACCTTCCGTGGTGGAGTTGTGCAGGGGGTGTGTTTGGAACATTTTGTCACCAGCCGACTCCAAAATTCAGCGGTTCCCCATCTCAGCCCAGAAAGCAGGTAAAACAACTTTTGTGGTGTCTTTCAGATGCCTACCAAGGTAGTGTAAAAACTACCAGGAGAACTCCTGTCTGGCACCTTCCCCGGTGGAGTTGTGCATGGGGTGTGTTTGGAACATTTTGTCACCGGGCGACTCCAAAATTCAGCGGTTCCCCATCTCAGCCCAGAAAGCAGGCAGAACAACTTTTGTGGTGTCTTTCAGATGCCTACCAAGGTAGTGTAAAAACTACCAGGAGAACTCCTGTCTGTCACCTTCCCCGGTGGAGTTGTGCATGGGGTGTCTTTGGAACATTTTGTCACCAGCCGAGTCCAAAATTCAGCGGTTCCCCATCTCAGCCCAGAAAGCAGGTAGAACAACTTTTGTGGTGTCTTTCAGATGCCTACCGGAGCAATGTAAAAACTACCAGGAGAACTCCTGTCTGGCACCTTCCCCGGTGGAGTTGTGCAGGGGGTGTGTTTGGAACATTTTGTCACCAGCCGACTCCAAAATTCAGCGGTTCCCCATCTCAGCCCAGAAAGCAGGTAGAACAACTTTTGTGGTGCCTTTCAGCTGCCTACCAAGGTAGTGTAAAAACTACCAAGAGAACTCCTGTCTGGCACCTTCCCCGGTGGAGTTGTGCATGGGGTGTGTTTGGAACATTTTGTCACCGGCCGAGTCCAAAATTCAGCGGTTCCCCATCTCAGCCCAGAAAGCAGGTAGAACAACTTTTGTGGTGCCTTTCAAATGCCCACCAAGGTAGTGTAAAAACTATCAGGAGAACTCCTGTCTGGCACCTTCCCCGGTGGAGTTGTGCATGGGGTGTGTTTGGAACATTTTGTCACCAGCCGAGTCCAAAATTCAGCGGTTCCCCATCTCAGCCCACAAAGCAGGTACAACTTCTTTTCTTGTGCCTTTCAGCTGCCTACCAAGGTAGTGTAAAAACTACCAACAGAATTCGTTCCTGGCACCTTCCCCGGTGGAGTTGTGCATGGGGTGTGTTTGGAACATTTTGTCACCGGCCGACTCCAAAATTCAGCGGTTCCCCATCTCAGCCCAGAAAGCAGGTAGAACAACTTTTGTGGTGTCTTTCAGATGCCTACCGGAGCAATGTAAAAACTACCAGGAGAACTCCTGTCTGGCACCTTCCGTGGTGGAGTTGTGCAGGGGGTGTGTTTGGAACATTTTGTCACCAGCCGACTCCAAAATTCAGCGTTTCCCCATCTCAGCCCAGAAAGCAGGTAGAACAACTTTTGTGGTGCCTTTCAGCTGCCTACCAAGGTAGTGTAAAAACTACCAGGAGAACTCCTGTCTGGCACCTTCCCCGGTGGAGTTGTGCATGGGGTGTGTTTGGAACATTTTGTCACCGGCCGACTCCAAAATTCAGCGGTTCCCCATCTCAGCCCACAAAGCAGGTAGAACAACTTTTCTTGTGCCTTTCAGCTGCCTAACAAGGTAGTGTAAAAACTACCAACAGAATTCGTTCCTGGCACCTTCCCCGGTGGAGTTGTGCATGGGGTGTGTTTGGAACATTTTGTCACCGGCCGACTCCAAAATTCAGCTGTTCCCCATCTCAGACCAGAAAGCAGGAAGAACAACTTTTGTGGTGCCTTTCAAATGCCTACCAAGGTAGTGTAAAAACTACCAGGAGAACTCCTGTCTGGCACCTTCCCCGGTGGAGTTGTGCAGGGGGTGTGTTTGGAACATTTTGTCACCAGCCGAGTCCAAAATTCAGCGATTCCCCATCTCAGCCCAGAAAGCAGGTAGAACAACTTTTGTCGTGTCTTTCAGATGCCTACCAAGGTAGTGTAAAAACTACCAGGAGAACTCCTGTCTGGCACCTTCCGTGGTGGAGTTGTGCATGGGGTGTGTTTGGAACATTTTGTCACCAGCCGACTCCAAAATTCAGCGGTTCCCCATCTCAGCCCAGAAAGCAGGTAGAACAACTTTTGTGGTGACTTTCAAATGCCTACCGGAGCAATGTAAAAACTACCAGGAGAACTCCTGTCTGGCACCTTCCGTGGTGGAGTTGTGCAGGGGGTGTGTTTGGAACATTTTGTCACCAGCCGACTCCAAAATTCAGCGTTTCCCCATCTCAGCCCAGAAAGCAGGTAAAACAACTTTTGTGGTGTCTTTCAGATGCCTACCAAGGTAGTGTAAAAACTACCAGGAGAACTCCTGTCTGGCACCTTCCCCGGTGGAGTTGTGCATGGGGTGTGTTTGGAACATTTTGTCACCGGCCGAGTCCAAAATTCAGCGGTTCCCCATCTCAGCCCAGAAAGCAGGTAGAACAACTTTTGTGGTGCCGTTCAAATGCCTACCAAGGTAGTGTAAAAACTACCAAGAGAACTCCTGTCTGGCACCTTCCCCGGTGGAGTTGTGCATGGGGTGTGTTTGGAACATTTTGTCACCGGCCGACTCCAAAATTCAGCTGTTCCCCATCTCAGACCAGAAAGCAGGAAGAACAACTTTTGTGGTGCCTTTCAAATGCCTACCAAGGTAGTGTAAAAACTACCAGGAGAACTCCTGTCTGGCACCTTCCCCGGTGGAGTTGTGCATGGGGTGTGTTTGGAACATTTTGTCACCAGCCGAGTCCAAAATTCAGCGATTCCCCATCTCAGCCCAGAAAGCAGGTAGAACAACTTTTGTCGTGTCTTTCAGATGCCTACCAAGGTAGTGTAAAAACTACCAGGAGAACTCCTGTCTGGCACCTTCCCCGGTGGAGTTGTGCAGGGGGTGTGTTTGGAACATTTTGTCACCAGCCGACTCCAAAATTCAGCGGTTCCCCATCTCAGCCCAGAAAGCAGGTAGAACAACTTTTGTGGTGCCTTTCAGCTGCCTACCAAGGTAGTGTAAAAACTACCAAGAGAACTCCTGCCTGGCACCTTCCCCGGTGGAGTTGTGCATGGGGTGTGTTTGGAACATTTTGTCACCGGCCGACTCCAAAATTCAGCGGTTCCCCATCTCAGCCCACAAAGCAGGTAGAACAACTTTTCTTGTGCCTTTCAGCTGCCTAACAAGGTAGTGTAAAAACTACCAAAAGAATTCGTTCCTGGCACCTTCCCCGGTGGAGTTGTGCATGGGGTGTGTTTGGAACATTTTGTCACCGGCCGACTCCAAAATTCAGCTGTTCCCCATCTCAGACCAGAAAGCAGGAAGAACAACTTTTGTGGTGCCTTTCAAATGCCTACCAAGGTAGTGTAAAAACTACCAGGAGAACTACTGTCTGGCACCTTCCCCGGTGGAGTTGTGCAGGGGGTGTGTTTGGAACATTTTGTCACCAGCCGAGTCCAAAATTCAGCGATTCCCCATCTCAGCCCAGAAAGCAGGTAGAACAACTTTTGTCGTGTCTTTCAGATGCCTACCAAGGTAGTGTAAAAACTACCAGGAGAACTCCTGTCTGGCACCTTCCGTGGTGGAGTTGTGCATGGGGTGTGTTTGGAACATTTTGTCACCAGCCGAGTCCAAAATTCAGCGGTTCCCCATCTCAGCCCAGAAAGCAGGTAGAACAACTTTTGTGGTGACTTTCAAATGCCTACCGGAGCAATGTAAAAACTACCAGGAGAACTCCTGTCTGGCACCTTCCCCGGTGGAGTTGTGCAGGGGGTGTGTTTGGAACATTTTGTCACCAGCCGACTCCAAAATTCAGCGTTTCCCCATCTCAGCCCAGAAAGCAGGTAAAACAACTTTTGTGGTGTCTTTCAGATGCCTACCAAGGTAGTGTAAAAACTACCAGGAGAACTCCTGTCTGGCACCTTCCCCGGTGGAGTTGTGCATGGGGTGTGTTTGGAACATTTTGTCACCAGCCGACTCCAAAATTCAGCGGTTCCCCATCTCAGCCCAGAAAGCAGGTAGAACAACTTTTGTGGTGCCTTTCAGCTGCCTACCAAGGTAGTGTAAAAACTACCAAGAGAACTCCTGTCTGGCACCTTCCCCGGTGGAGTTGTGCATGGGGTGTGTTTGGAACATTTTGTCACCGGCCGAGTCCAAAATTCAGCGGTTCCCCATCTCAGCCCAGAAAGCAGGTAGAACAACTTTTGTGGTGCCGTTCAAATGCCTACCAAGGTAGTGTAAAAACTACCAAGAGAACTCCTGTCTGGCACCTTCCCCGGTGGAGTTGTGCATGGGGTGTGTTTGGAACATTTTGTCACCGGCCGACTCCAAAATTCAGCTGTTCCCCATCTCAGACCAGAAAGCAGGAAGAACAACTTTTGTGGTGCCTTTCAAATGCCTACCAAGGTAGTGTAAAAACTACCAGGAGAACTCCTGTCTGGCACCTTCCCCGGTGGAGTTGTGCATGGGGTGTGTTTGGAACATTTTGTCACCAGCCGAGTCCAAAATTCAGCGATTCCCCATCTCAGCCCAGAAAGCAGGTAGAACAACTTTTGTCGTGTCTTTCAGATGCCTACCAAGGTAGTGTAAAAACTACCAGGAGAACTCCTGTCTGGCACCTTCCGTGGTGGAGTTGTGCAGGGGGTGTGTTTGGAACATTTTGTCACCAGCCGACTCCAAAATTCAGCGGTTCCCCATCTCAGCCCAGAAAGCAGGTAAAACAACTTTTGTGGTGTCTTTCAGATGCCTACCAAGGTAGTGTAAAAACTACCAGGAGAACTCCTGTCTGTCACCTTCCCCGGTGGAGTTGTGCATGGGGTGTCTTTGGAACATTTTGTCACCGGCCGACTCCAAAATTCAGCGGTTCCCCATCTCAGCCCAGAAAGCAGGTAGAACAACTTTTGTGGTGTCTTTCAGATGCCTACCGGAGCAATATAAAAACTACCAGGAGAACTCCTGTCTGGCACCTTCCCCGGTGGAGTTGTGCATGGGGTGTGTTTGGAACATTTTGTCACCAGCCGACTCCAAAATTCAGCGGTTCCCCATCTCAGCCCAGAAAGCAGGTAGAACAACTTTTGTGGTGCCTTTCAGCTGCCTACCAAGGTAGTGTAAAAACTACCAAGAGAACTCCTGTCTGGCACCTTCCCCGGTGGAGTTGTGCATGGGGTGTGTTTGGAACATTTTGTCACCAGCCGAGTCCAAAATTCAGCGGTTCCCCATCTCAGCCCAGAAAGCAGGTAGAACAACTTTTGTGGTGTCTTTCAGATGCCTACCGGAGCAATGTAAAAACTACCAGGAGAACTCCTGTCTGGCACCTTCCCCGGTGGAGTTGTGCATGGGGTGTGTTTGGAACATTTTGTCACCGGCCGAGTCCAAAATTCAGCGGTTCCCCATCTCAGCCCAGAAAGCAGGTAGAACAACTTTTGTGGTGCCTTTCAAATGCCTAACAAGGTAGTGTAAAAACTACCAAAAGAATTCGTTCCTGGCACCTTCCCCGGTGGAGTTGTGCATGGGGTGTGTTTGGAACATTTTGTCACCGGCCGACTCCAAAATTCAGCTGTTCCCCATCTCAGACCAGAAAGCAGGTAGAACAACTTTTGTGGTGTCTTTCAGATGCCTACCGGAGCAATGTAAAAACTACCAGGAGAACTCCTGTCTGGCACCTTCCGTGGTGGAGTTGTGCAGGGGGTGTGTTTGGAACATTTTGTCACCAGCCGACTCCAAAATTCAGCGTTTCCCCATCTCAGCCCAGAAAGCAGGTAGAACAACTTTTGTGGTGCCTTTCAGCTGCCTACCAAGGTAGTGTAAAAACTACCAGGAGAACTCCTGTCTGGCACCTTCCCCGGTGGAGTTGTGCATGGGGTGTGTTTGGAACATTTTGTCACCGGCCGACTCCAAAATTCAGCGGTTCCCCATCTCAGCCCACAAAGAAGGTAGAACAACTTTTCTTGTGCCTTTCAGCTGCCTACCAAGGTAGTGTAAAAACTACCAAAAGAATTCGTTCCTGGCACCTTCCCCGGTGGAGTTGTGCATGGGGTGTCTGTGGAACATTTTGTCACCAGCCGACTCCAAAATTCAGCGATTCCCCATCTCAGCCCAGAAAGCAGGTAGAACAACTTTTGTGGTGTCTTTTAGATGCCTACCAAGGTAGTGTAAAAACTATCAGGAGAACTCCTGTCTGGCACCTTCCCCGGTGGAGTTGTGCATGGGGTGTGTTTGGAACATTTTGTCACCAGCCGACTCCAAAATTCAGCGGTTCCCCATCTCAGCCCAGAAAGCAGGTAAAACAACTTTTGTGGTGTCTTTCAGATGCCTACCAAGGTAGGGTAAAAACTACCAGGAGAACTCCTGTCTGGCACCTTCCCCGGTGGAGTTGTGCATGGGGTGTGTTTGGAACATTTTGTCACCGGCCGACTCCAAAATTCAGCTGTTCCCCATCTCAGCCCAGAAAGCAGGTAGAACAACTTTTTTGGTGTCTTTCAGATGCCTACCAAGGTAGTGTAAAAACTACCAGGAGAACTCCTGTCTGGCACCTTCCCCGGTGGAGTTGTGCATGGGGTGTGTTTGGAACATTTTGTCACCGGCCGAGTCCAAAATTCAGCGTTTCCCCATCTCAGCCCAGAAAGCAGGTAGAAAAACTTTTGTGGTGCCTTTCAGCTGCCTACCGGAGCAATGTAAAAACTACCAGGAGAACTCCTGTCTGGCACCTTCCCCGGTGGAGTTGTGCATGGGGTGTGTTTGGAACATTTTGTCACCAGCCGACTCCAAAATTCAGCGTTTCCCCATCTCAGCCCAGAAAGCAGGTAGAACAACTTTTGTGGTGCCTTTCAGCTGCCTACCAAGGTAGTGTAAAAACTACCAAGAGAACTCCTGTCTGGCACCTTCCCCGGTGGAGTTGTGCATGGGGTGTGTTTGGAACATTTTGTCACCAGCCGACTCCAAAATTCAGCTGTTCCCCATCTCAGCCCAGAAAGCAGGTAGAACAACTTTTGTGGTGCCTTTCAGATGCCTACCAAGGTAGTGTAAAAACTACCAACAGAATTCGTTCCTGGCACCTTCCCCGGTGGAGTTGTGCATGGGGTGTGTTTGGAACATTTTGTCACCAGCCGACTCCAAAATTCAGCGGTTCCCCATCTCAGCCCAGAAAGCAGGTAGAACAACTTTTGTGGTGTCTTTCAGATGCCTACCGGAGCAATGTAAAAACTACCAGGAGAACTCCTGTCTGGCACCTTCCGTGGTGGAGTTGTGCAGGGGGTGTGTTTGGAACATTTTGTCACCAGCCGACTCCAAAATTCAGCGTTTCCCCATCTCAGCCCAGAAAGCAGGTAGAACAACTTTTGTGGTGCCTTTCAGCTGCCTACCAAGGTAGTGTAAAAACTACCAGGAGAACTCCTGTCTGGCACCTTCCCCGGTGGAGTTGTGCAGGGGGTGTGTTTGGAACATTTTGTCACCGGCCGACTCCAAAATTCAGCGTTTCCCCATCTCAGCCCACAAAGAAGGTAGAACAACTTTTCTTGTGCCTTTCAGCTGCCTAACAAGGTAGTGTAAAAACTACCAAAAGAATTCGTTCCTGGCACCTTCCCCGGTGGAGTTGTGCATGGGGTGTCTGTGGAACATTTTGTCACCGGCCGAGTTCAAAATTCAGCGATTCCCCATCTCAGCCCAGAAAGCAGGTAGAACAACTTTTGTGGTGTCTTTTAGATGCCTACCAAGGTAGTGTAAAAACTACCAGGAGAACTCCTGTCTGGCACCTTCCCCGGTGGAGTTGTGCATGGGGTGTGTTTGGAACATTTTGTCACCAGCCGACTCCAAAATTCAGCGGTTCCCCATCTCAGCCCAGAAAGCAGGTAGAACAACTTTTGTGGTGTCTTTCAGATGCCTACCAAGGTAGTGTAAAAACTACCAGGAGAACTCCTGTCTGGCACCTTCCCCGGTGGAGTTGTGCATGGGGTGTGTTTGGAACATTTTGTCACCG
Source organism: Falco biarmicus (assembly GCF_023638135.1). Taxonomy (NCBI): domain Eukaryota; kingdom Metazoa; phylum Chordata; class Aves; order Falconiformes; family Falconidae; genus Falco; species Falco biarmicus. Next base: position 491,077 of record NC_079298.1, on the reverse strand, counting down.
GCCGACTCCAAAATTCAGCGGTTCCCCATCTCAGCCCAGAAAGCAGGTAGAACAACTTTTGTGGTGTCTTTCAGATGCCTACCGGAGCAATGTAAAAACTACCAGGAGAACTCCTGTCTGGCACCTTCCCCGGTGGAGTTGTGCATGGGGTGTGTTTGGAACATTTTGTCACCGGCCGAGTCCAAAATTCAGCGATTCCCCATCTCAGACCAGAAAGCAGGTAGAACAACTTTTGTCTTGTCTTTCAGATGCCTACCAAGGTAGTGTAAAAACTACCAGGAGAACTCCTGTCTGGCACCTTCCCCGGTGGAGTTGTGCATGGGGTGTGTTTGGAACATTTTGTCACCGGCCGACTCCAAAATTCAGCGGTTCCCCATCTCAGCCCAGAAAGCAGGTAGAACAACTTTTGTGGTGTCTTTCAGATGCCTACCGGAGCAATGTAAAAACTACCAGGAGAACTCCTGTCTGGCACCTTCCCCGGTGGAGTTGTGCATGGGGTGTCTTTGGAACATTTTGTCACCAGCCGAGTCCAAAATTCAGCTGTTCCCCATCTCAGCCCAGAAAGCCGGTAGAACATCTTTTGTGGTGTCTTTCAGATGCCTACCAAGGTAGTGTAAAAACTACTAAGAGAACTCCTGTCTGGCACCTTCCCCGGTGGAGTTGTGCATGGGGTGTGTTTGGAACATTTTGTCACCGGCCGAGTCCAAAATTCAGCGATTCCCCATCTCAGACCAGAAAGCAGGTAGAACAACTTTTGTCTTGTCTTTCAGATGCCTACCAAGGTAGTGTAAAAACTACTAAGAGAACTCCTGTCTGGCACCTTCCCCGGTGGAGTTGTGCAGGGGGTGTGTTTGGAACATTTTGTCACCGGCCGACTCCAAAATTCAGCGGTTCCCCATCTCAGCCCAGAAAGCAGGTAGAACAACTTTTGTGGTGTCTTTCAGATGCCTACCGGAGCAATGTAAAAACTACCAGGAGAACTCCTATCTGGCACCTTCCCCGGTGGAGTTGTGCATGGGGTGTCTTTGGAACATTTTGTCACCAGCCGAGTCCAAAATTCAGCTGTTCCCCATCTCAGCCCAGAAAGCCGGTAGAACATCTTTTGTGGTGTCTTTCAGATGCCTACCAAGGTAGTGTAAAAACTACTAAGAGAACTCCTGTCTGGCACCTTCCCCGGTGGAGTTGTGCATGGGGTGTGTTTGGAACATTTTGTCACCGGCCGAGTCCAAAATTCAGCGATTCCCCATCTCAGCCCAGAAAGCAGGTAGAACAACTTTTGTGGTGTCTTTCAGATGCCTACCAAGGTAGTGTAAAAACTACTAAGAGAACTCCTGTCTGGCACCTTCCCCGGTGGAGTTGTGCAGGGGGTGTGTTTGGAACATTTTGTCACCGGCCGAGTCCAAAATTCCATGATTCCCCATCTCAGCCCAGAAAGCAGGTAGAACAACTTTTGTGGTGCCTTTCAGCTGCCTACCAAGGTAGTGTAAAAACTACCAGGAGAACTCCTGTCTGGCACCTTCCCCGGTGGAGTTGTGCATGGGGTGTGTTTGGAACATTTTGTCACCGGCCGAGTCCAAAATTCAGCGGTTCCCCATCTCAGCCCAGAAAGCAGGTAGAACAACTTTTGTGGTGCCTTTCAAATGCCCACCAAGGTAGTGTAAAAACTATCAGGAGAACTCCTGTCTGGCACCTTCCCCGGTGGAGTTGTGCATGGGGTGTGTTTGGAACATTTTGTCACCAGCCGACTCCAAAATTCAGCGTTTCCCCATCTCAGCCCAGAAAGCAGGTAGAACAACTTTTGTGGTGCCTTTCAGCTGCCTACCAAGGTAGTGTAAAAACTACCAAGAGAACTCCTGCCTGGCACCTTCCCCGGTGGAGTTGTGCATGGGGTGTGTTTGGAACATTTTGTCACCGGCCGACTCCAAAATTCAGCGGTTCCCCATCTCAGCCCACAAAGCAGGTAGAACCACTTTTCTTGTGCCTTTCAGCTGCCTAACAAGGTAGTGTAAAAACTACCAAAAGAATTCGTTCCTGGCACCTTCCCCGGTGGAGTTGTGCATGGGGTGTGTTTGGAACATTTTGTCACCGGCCGACTCCAAAATTCAGCTGTTCCCCATCTCAGACCAGAAAGCAGGAAGAACAACTTTTGTGGTGCCTTTCAAATGCCTACCAAGGTAGTGTAAAAACTACCAGGAGAACTACTGTCTGGCACCTTCCCCGGTGGAGTTGTGCAGGGGGTGTCTTTGGAACATTTTGTCACCAGCCGAGTCCAAAATTCAGCGATTCCCCATCTCAGCCCAGAAAGCAGGTAGAACAACTTTTGTCGTGTCTTTCAGATGCCTACCAAGGTAGTGTAAAAACTACCAGGAGAACTCCTGTCTGGCACCTTCCCCGGTGGAGTTGTGCATGGGGTGTGTTTGGAACATTTTGTCACCAGCCGACTCCAAAATTCAGCGGTTCCCCATCTCAGCCCACAAAGCAGGTACAACTTCTTTTCTTGTGCCTTTCAGCTGCCTACCAAGGTAGTGTAAAAACTACCAACAGAATTCGTTCCTGGCACCTTCCCCGGTGGAGTTGTGCATGGGGTGTGTTTGGAACATTTTGTCACCGGCCGACTCCAAAATTCAGCGGTTCCCCATCTCAGCCCAGAAAGCAGGTAGAACAACTTTTGTGGTGTCTTTCAGATGCCTACCGGAGCAATGTAAAAACTACCAGGAGAACTCCTGTCTGGCACCTTCCGTGGTGGAGTTGTGCAGGGGGTGTGTTTGGAACATTTTGTCACCAGCCGACTCCAAAATTCAGCGTTTCCCCATCTCAGCCCAGAAAGCAGGTAGAAGAACTTTTGTGGTGCCTTTCAGCTGCCTACCAAGGTAGTGTAAAAACTACCAGGAGAACTCCTGTCTGGCACCTTCCCCGGTGGAGTTGTGCATGGGGTGTGTTTGGAACATTTTGTCACCGGCCGACTCCAAAATTCAGCGGTTCCCCATCTCAGCCCACAAAGAAGGTAGAACAACTTTTCTTGTGCCTTTCAGCTGCCTAACAAGGTAGTGTAAAAACTACCAAAAGAATTCGTTCCTGGCACCTTCCCCGGTGGAGTTGTGCATGGGGTGTCTGTGGAACATTTTGTCACCGGCCGACTCCAAAATTCAGCGATTCCCCATCTCAGCCCAGAAAGCAGGTAGAACAACTTTTGTGGTGTCTTTTAGATGCCTACCAAGGTAGTGTAAAAACTACCAGGAGAACTCCTGTCTGGCACCTTCCCCGGTGGAGTTGTGCATGGGGTGTGTTTGGAACATTTTGTCACCAGCCGAGTCCAAAATTCAGCGGTTCCCCATCTCAGCCCAGAAAGCAGGTAAAACAACTTTTGTGGTGTCTTTCAGATGCCTACCAAGGTAGGGTAAAAACTATCAGGAGAACTCCTGTCTGGCACCTTCCCCGGTGGAGTTGTGCATGGGGTGTGTTTGGAACATTTTGTCACCGGCCGACTCCAAAATTCAGCTGTTCCCCATCTCAGCCCACAAAGCAGGTAGAACAACTTTTGTGGTGTCTTTCAGATGCCTACCAAGGTAGTGTAAAAACTACCAGGAGAACTCCTGTCTGGCACCTTCCCCGGTGGAGTTGTGCATGGGGTTTGTTTGGAACATTTTGTCACCAGCCGAGTCCAAAATTCAGCTGTTCCCCATCTCAGCCCAGAAAGCCGGTAGAACATCTTTTGTGGTGTCTTTCAGATGCCTACCAAGGTAGTGTAAAAACTACTAAGAGAACTCCTGTCTGGCACCTTCCCCGGTGGAGTTGTGCATGGGGTGTGTTTGGAACATTTTGTCACCGGCCGAGTCCAAAATTCAGCGATTCCCCATCTCAGCCCAGAAAGCAGGTAGAACAACTTTTGTGGTGTCTTTCAGATGCCTACCAAGGTAGTGTAAAAACTACTAAGAGAACTCCTGTCTGGCACCTTCCCCGGTGGAGTTGTTCATGGGGTGTGTTTGGAACATTTTGTCACCAGCCGACTCCAAAATTCAGCGATTCCCCATCTCAGCCCCGAAAGCAGGTAGAACAACTTTTGTCTTGTCTTTCAGATGCCTACCAAGGTAGTGTAAAAACTACCAAGAGAACTCCTGTCTGGCACCTTCCCCGGTGGAGTTGTGCATGGGGTGTGTTTGGAACATTTTGTCACCGGCCGAGTCCAAAATTCAGCGTTTCCCCATCTCAGCCCAGAAAGCAGGTAGAAAAACTTTTGTGGTGCCTTTCAGCTGCCTACCGGAGCAATGTAAAAACTACCAGGAGAACTCCTGTCTGGCACCTTCCCCGGTGGAGTTGTGCATGGGGTGTGTTTGGAACATTTTGTCACCAGCCGACTCCAAAATTCAGCTGTTCCCCATCTCAGCCCAGAAAGCAGGTAGAACAACTTTTGTGGTGCCTTTCAGATGCCTACCAAGGTAGTGTAAAAACTACCAACAGAATTCGTTCCTGGCACCTTCCCCGGTGGAGTTGTGCATGGGGTGTGTTTGGAACATTTTGTCACCAGCCGACTCCAAAATTCAGCAGTTCCCCATCTCAGCCCAGAAAGCAGGTAGAACAACTTTTGTGGTGTCTTTCAGATGCCTACCGGAGCAATGTAAAAACTACCAGGAGAACTCCTGTCTGGCACCTTCCGTGGTGGAGTTGTGCAGGGGGTGTGTTTGGAACATTTTGTCACCAGCCGACTCCAAAATTCAGCGTTTCCCCATCTCAGCCCAGAAAGCAGGTAGAACAACTTTTGTGGTGCCTTTCAGCTGCCTACCAAGGTAGTGTAAAAACTACCAGGAGAACTCCTGTCTGGCACCTTCCCCGGTGGAGTTGTGCAGGGGGTGTGTTTGGAACATTTTGTCACCGGCCGACTCCAAAATTCAGCGGTTCCCCATCTCAGCCCACAAAGAAGGTAGAACAACTTTTCTTGTGCCTTTCAGCTGCCTAACAAGGTAGTGTAAAAACTACCAAAAGAATTCGTTCCTGGCACCTTCCCCGGTGGAGTTGTGCATGGGGTGTCTGTGGAACATTTTGTCACCGGCCGACTCCAAAATTCAGCGATTCCCCATCTCAGCCCAGAAAGCAGGTAGAACAACTTTTGTGGTGTCTTTTAGATGCCTACCAAGGTAGTGTAAAAACTACCAGGAGAACTCCTGTCTGGCACCTTCCCCGGTGGAGTTGTGCATGGGGTGTGTTTGGAACATTTTGTCACCAGCCGAGTCCAAAATTCAGCGGTTCCCCATCTCAGCCCAGAAAGCAGGTAAAACAACTTTTGTGGTGTCTTTCAGATGCCTACCAAGGTAGTGTAAAAACTACCAGGAGAACTCCTGTCTGGCACCTTCCCCGGTGGAGTTGTGCATGGGGTGTGTTTGGAACATTTTGTCACCGGCCGACTCCAAAATTCAGCGGTTCCCCATCTCAGCCCAGAAAGCAGGTAGAACAACTTTTTTGGTGTCTTTCAGATGCCTACCAAGGTAGTGTAAAAACTACCAGGAGAACTCCTGTCTGGCACCTTCCCCGGTGGAGTTGTGCATGGGGTTTGTTTGGAACATTTTGTCACCAGCCGAGTCCAAAATTCAGCTGTTCCCCATCTCAGCCCAGAAAGCCGGTAGAACATCTTTTGTGGTGTCTTTCAGATGCCTACCAAGGTAGTGTAAAAACTACTAAGAGAACTCCTGTCTGGCACCTTCCCCGGTGGAGTTGTGCATGGGGTGTGTTTGGAACATTTTGTCACCGGCCGAGTCCAAAATTCAGCGGTTCCCCATCTCAGCCCAGAAAGCAGGTAGAACAACTTTTGTGGTGCCTTTCTCTTGCCTACCGGAGCAATGTAAAAACTACCAGGAGAACTCCTGTCTGGCACCTTCCCCGGTGGAGTTGTGCATGGGGTGTCTTTGGAACATTTTGTCACCGGCCGACTCCAAAATTCAGCGGTTCCCCATCTCAGCCCAGAAAGCAGGTAGAACAACTTTTGTGGTGTCTTTCAGATGCCTACCAAGGTAGTGTAAAAACTACCAGGAGAACTCCTGTCTGGCACCTTCCGTGGTGGAGTTGTGCATGGGGTGTGTTTGGAACATTTTGTCACCAGCCGACTCCAAAATTCAGCGGTTCCCCATCTCAGCCCAGAAAGCAGGTAGAACAACTTTTGTGGTGCCTTTCAGCTGCCTACCAAGGTAGTGTAAAAACTACCAGGAGAACTCCTGTCTGGCACCTTCCCCGGTGGAGTTGTGCAGGGGGTGTGTTTGGAACATTTTGTCACCAGCCGAGTCCAAAATTCAGCGATTCCCCATCTCAGCCCAGAAAGCAGGTAGAACAACTTTTGTCGTGTCTTTCAGATGCCTACCAAGGTAGTGTAAAAACTACCAGGAGAACCCCTGTCTGGCACCTTCCGTGGTGGAGTTGTGCATGGGGTGTGTTTGGAACATTTTGTCACCAGCCGACTCCAAAATTCAGCGGTTCCCCATCTCAGCCCAGAAAGCAGGTAGAACAACTTTTGTGGTGACTTTCAAATGCCTACCGGAGCAATGTAAAAACTACCAGGAGAACTCCTGTCTGGCACCTTCCGTGGTGGAGTTGTGCAGGGGGTGTGTTTGGAACATTTTGTCACCAGCCGACTCCAAAATTCAGCGGTTCCCCATCTCAGCCCAGAAAGCAGGTAAAACAACTTTTGTGGTGTCTTTCAGATGCCTACCAAGGTAGTGTAAAAACTACCAGGAGAACTCCTGTCTGTCACCTTCCCCGGTGGAGTTGTGCATGGGGTGTCTTTGGAACATTTTGTCACCAGCCGAGTCCAAAATTCAGCGGTTCCCCATCTCAGCCCAGAAAGCAGGTAGAACAACTTTTGTGGTGTCTTTCAGATGCCTACCGGAGCAATGTAAAAACTACCAGGAGAACTCCTGTCTGGCACCTTCCCCGGTGGAGTTGTGCATGGGGTGTGTTTGGAACATTTTGTCACCAGCCGACTCCAAAATTCAGCGGTTCCCCATCTCAGCCCAGAAAGCAGGTAGAACAACTTTTGTGGTGTCTTTCAGATGCCTACCGGAGCAATGTAAAAACTACCAGGAGAACTCCTGTCTGGCACCTTCCCCGGTGGAGTTGTGCATGGGGTGTCTTTGGAACATTTTGTCACCAGCCGACTCCAAAATTCAGCGATTCCCCATCTCAGCCCCGAAAGCAGGTAGAACAACTTTTGTCTTGTCTTTCAGATGCCTACCAAGGTAGTGTAAAAACTACTAAGAGAACTCCTGTCTGGCACCTTCCCCGGTGGAGTTGTGCATGGGGTGTCTTTGGAACATTTTGTCACCAGCCGACTCCAAAATTCAGCGGATCCACATCTCAGCCCACAAAGCAGGTACAACTTCTTTTCTTGTGCCTTTCAGCTGCCTACCAAGGTAGTGTAAAAACTACCAACAGAATTCGTTCCTGGCACCTTCCCCGGTGGAGTTGTGCATGGGGTGTGTTTGGAACATTTTGTCACCAGCCGACTCCAAAATTCAGCGATTCCCCATCTCAGCCCCGAAAGCAGGTAGAACAACTTTTGTCTTGTCTTTCAGATGCCTACCAAGGTAGTGTAAAAACTACCAAGAGAACTCCTGTCTGGCACCTTCCCCGGTGGAGTTGTGCATGGGGTGTGTTTGGAACATTTTTTCACCGGCCGAGTCCAAAATTCAGCGGTTCCCCATCTCAGCCCAGAAAGCAGGTAGAACAACTTTTGTGGTGCCTTTCAGATGCCTACCAAGGTAGTGTAAAAACTACCAACAGAATTCGTTCCTGGCACCTTCCCCGGTGGAGTTGTGCATGGGGTGTGTTTGGAACATTTTGTCACCAGCCGACTCCAAAATTCAGCGGTTCCCCATCTCAGCCCAGAAAGCAGATAGAACAACTTTTGTAGTGCCTTTCTCTTGCCTACCGGAGCAATGTAAAAACTACCAGGAGAACTCCTGTCTGGCACCTTCCCCGGTGGAGTTGTGCATGGGGTGTCTTTGGAACATTTTGTCACCAGCCGACTCCAAAATTCAGCGTTTCCCCATCTCAGCCCAGAAAGCAGGTAGAACAACTTTTGTGGTGTCTTTCAGATGCCTACCGGAGCAATGTAAAAACTACCAGGAGAACTCCTGTCTGGCACCTTCCCCGGTGGAGTTGTGCAGGGGGTGTGTTTGGAACATTTTGTCACCGGCCGAGTCCAAAATTCAGCGGTTCCCCATCTCAGCCCAGAAAGCAGGTAGAACAACTTTTGTGGTGTCTTTCAGATGCCTACCGGAGCAATGTAAAAACTACCAGGAGAACTCCTGTCTGGCACCTTCCCCGGTGGAGTTGTGCATGGGGTGTCTTTGGAACATTTTGTCACCAGCCGACTCCAAAATTCAGCGATTCCCCATCTCAGCCCCGAAAGCAGGTAGAACAACTTTTGTCTTGTCTTTCAGATGCCTACCAAGGTAGTGTAAAAACTACTAAGAGAACTCCTGTCTGGCACCTTCCCCGGTGGAGTTGTGCATGGGGTGTCTTTGGAACATTTTGTCACCAGCCGACTCCAAAATTCAGCGGATCCCCATCTCAGCCCACAAAGCAGGTACAACTTCTTTTCTTGTGCCTTTCAGCTGCCTACCAAGGTAGTGTAAAAACTACCAACAGAATTCGTTCCTGGCACCTTCCCCGGTGGAGTTGTGCATGGGGTGTGTTTGGAACATTTTGTCACCAGCCGACTCCAAAATTCAGCGATTCCCCATCTCAGCCCCGAAAGCAGGTAGAACAACTTTTGTCTTGTCTTTCAGATGCCTACCAAGGTAGTGTAAAAACTACCAAGAGAACTCCTGTCTGGCACCTTCCCCGGTGGAGTTGTGCATGGGGTGTGTTTGGAACATTTTGTCACCAGCCGAGTCCAAAATTCAGCGGTTCCCCATCTCAGCCCAGAAAGCAGGTAGAACAACTTTTGTGGTGCCTTTCAGATGCCTACCAAGGTAGTGTAAAAACTACCAACAGAATTCGTTCCTGGCACCTTCCCCGGTGGAGTTGTGCATGGGGTGTGTTTGGAACATTTTGTCACCAGCCGACTCCAAACTTCAGCGGTTCCCCATCTCAGCCCAGAAAGCAGATAGAACAACTTTTGTAGTGCCTTTCTCTTGCCTACCGGAGCAATGTAAAAACTACCAGGAGAACTCCTGTCTGGCACCTTCCCCGGTGGAGTTGTGCATGGGGTGTCTTTGGAACATTTTGTCACCAGCCGACTCCAAAATTCAGCGTTTCCCCATCTCAGCCCAGAAAGCAGGTAGAACAACTTTTGTGGTGTCTTTCAGATGCCTACCGGAGCAATGTAAAAACTACCAGGAGAACTCCTGTCTGGCACCTTCCCCGGTGGAGTTGTGCAGGGGGTGTGTTTGGAACATTTTGTCACCGGCCGAGTCCAAAATTCAGCGGTTCCCCATCTCAGCCCAGAAAGCAGGTAGAACAACTTTTGTGGTGCCTTTCAAATGCCCACCAAGGTAGTGTAAAAACTATCAGGAGAACTCCTGTCTGGCACCTTCCGTGGTGGAGTTGTGCATGGGGTGTCTTTGGAACATTTTGTCACCAGCCGAGTCCAAAATTCAGCGGTTCCCCATCTCAGCCCAGAAAGCAGGTAGAACAACTTTTGTGGTGCCTTTCAGCTGCCTACCAAGGTAGTGTAAAAACTACCAAGAGAACTCCTGTCTGGCACCTTCCCCGGTGGAGTTGTGCATGGGGTGTGTTTGGAACATTTTGTCACCAGCCGAGCCCAAAATTCAGCGGTTCCCCATCTCAGCCCAGAAAGCAGGTAGAACAACTTTTGTGGTGTCTTTCAGATGCCTACCAAGGTAGTGTAAAAACTACCAGGAGAACTCCTGTCTGGCACCTTCCCCGGTGGAGTTGTGCATGGGGTGTGTTTGGAACATTTTGTCAGCAGCCGAGTCCAAAATTCAGCGGTTCCCCATCTCAGCCCAGAAAGCAGGTAGAACAACTTTTGTGGTGTCTTTCAGATGCCTACCAAGGTAGTGTAAAAACTACCAAGAGAACTCCTGTCTGGCACCTTCCCCGGTGGAGTTGTGCATGGGGTGTGTTTGGAACATTTTGTCACCGGCCGAGTCCAAAATTCAGCTGTTCCCCATCTCAGCCCAGAAAGCAGGTAGAACAACTTTTGTGGTGCCTTTCAGCTGCCTACCAAGGTAGTGTAAAAACTACCAAGAGAACTCCTGTCTGGCACCTTCCCCGGTGGAGTTGTGCAGGGGGTGTGTTTGGAACATTTTGTCACCGGCCGACTCCAAAATTCAGCGGTTCCCCATCTTAGACCAGAAAGCAGGAAGAACAACTTTTGTGGTGCCTTTCAAATGCCTACCAAGGTAGTGTAAAAACTACCAGGAGAACTCCTGTCTGGCACCTTCCCCGGTGGAGTTGTGCATGGGGTGTGTTTGGAACATTTTGTCACCGGCCGACTCCAAAATTCAGCGGTTCCCCATCTCAGCCCAGAAAGCAGGTAGAACAACTTTTGTGGTGTCTTTCAGATGCCTACCGGAGCAATGTAAAAACTACCAGGAGAACTCCTGTCTGGCACCTTCCCCGGTGGAGTTGTGCATGGGGTGTGTTTGGAACATTTTGTCACCGGCCGAGTCCAAAATTCAGCGATTCCCCATCTCAGACCAGAAAGCAGGTAGAACAACTTTTGTCTTGTCTTTCAGATGCCTACCAAGGTAGTGTAAAAACTACCAGGAGAACTCCTGTCTGGCACCTTCCCCGGTGGAGTTGTGCATGGGGTGTGTTTGGAACATTTTGTCACCGGCCGAGTCCAAAATTCAGCGGTTCCCCATCTCAGCCCAGAAAGCAGGTAGAACAACTTTTGTGGTGCCTTTCAAATGCCCACCAAGGTAGTGTAAAAACTATCAGGAGAACTCCTGTCTGGCACCTTCCGTGGTGGAGTTGTGCATGGGGTGTCTTTGGAACATTTTGTCACCAGCCGAGTCCAAAATTCAGCGGTTCCCCATCTCAGCCCAGAAAGCAGGTAGAACAACTTTTGTGGTGCCTTTCAGCTGCCTACCAAGGTAGTGTAAAAACTACCAAGAGAACTCCTGTCTGGCACCTTCCCCGGTGGAGTTGTGCATGGGGTGTGTTTGGAACATTTTGTCACCAGCCGAGTCCAAAAATCAGCGGTTCCCCATCTCAGCCCAGAAAGCAGGTAGAACAACTTTTGTGGTGTCTTTCAGATGCCTACCAAGGTAGTGTAAAAACTACCAGGAGAACTCCTGTCTGGCACCTTCCCCGGTGGAGTTGTGCATGGGGTGTGTTTGGAACATTTTGTCACCAGCCAACTCCAAAATTCAGCGGTTCCCCATCTCAGCCCAGAAAGCAGGTAGAACAACTTTTGTGGTACCTTTCAGCTGCCTACCAAGGTAGTGTAAAAACTACTAAGAGAACTCCTGTCTGGCACCTTCCCCGGTGGAGTTGTGCATGGGGTGTGTTTGGAACATTTTGTCACCGGCCGAGTCCAAAATTCAGCTGTTCCCCATCTCAGCCCAGAAAGCAGGTAGAACAACTTTTGTGGTGCCTTTCAGCTGCCTACCAAGGTAGTGTAAAAACTACCAAGAGAACTCCTGTCTGGCACCTTCCCCGGTGGAGTTGTGCATGGGGTGTGTTTGGAACATTTTGTCACCGGCCGACTCCAAAATTCAGCGGTTCCCCATCTTAGACCAGAAAGCAGGAAGAAGAACTTTTGTGGTGCCTTTCAAATGCCTACCAAGGTAGTGTAAAAACTACCAGGAGAACTCCTGTCTGGCACCTTCCCCGGTGGAGTTGTGCAGGGGGTGTGTTTGGAACATTTTGTCACCAGCCGACTCCAAAATTCAGCGTTTCCCCATCTCAGCCCAGAAAGCAGATAGAACAACTTTTGTGGTGCCTTTCAGCTGCCTACCAAGGTAGTGTAAAAACTACCAGGAGAACTCCTGTCTGGCACCTTCCCCGGTGGAGTTGTGCGTGGGGTGTGTTTGGAACATTTTGTCACCGGCCGACTCCAAAATTCAGCGATTCCCCATCTCAGCCCAGAAAGCAGGTAGAACAACTTTTGTCGTGTCTTTCAGATGCCTACCAAGGTAGTGTAAAAACTACCAGGAGAACTCCTGTCTGGCACCTTCCGTGGTGGAGTTGTGCATGGGGTGTGTTTGGAACATTTTGTCACCAGCCGAGTCCAAAATTCAGCGTTTCCCCATCTCAGCCCAGAAAGCAGGTAGAACAACTTTTGTGGTGACTTTCAAATGCCTACCGGAGCAATGTAAAAACTACCAGGAGAACTCCTGTCTGGCACCTTCCCCGGTGGAGTTGTGCATGGGGTGTGTTTGGAACATTTTGTCACCGGCCGAGTCCAAAATTCAGCGGTTCCCCATCTCAGCCCAGAAAGCAGGTAGAAAAACTTTTGTGGTGCCTTTCAGCTGCCTACCGGAGCAATGTAAAAACTACCAGGAGAACTCCTGTCTGGCACCTTCCCCGGTGGAGTTGTGCATGGGGTGTGTTTGGAACATTTTGTCACCAGCCGACTCCAAAATTCAGCTGTTCCCCATCTCAGCCCAGAAAGCAGGTAGAACAACTTTTGTGGTGCCTTTCAGCTGCCTACCAAGGTAGTGTAAAATCTACCAACAGAACTCCTGTCTGGCACCTTCCCCGGTGGAGTTGTGCATGGGGTGTGTTTGGAACATTTTGTCACCGGCCGACTCCAAAATTCAGCGGTTCCCCATCTCAGCCCAGAAAGCAGGTAGAACAACTTTTGTAGTGCCTTTCTCTTGCCTACCGGGGTAGTGTAAAAACTACCAACAGAACTCGTTTCTGGCACCTTCCCCGGAGGAGTTGTGCATGGGGTGTGTTTGGAACATTTTGTCACCGGCCAACTCCAAAATTCAGCGGTTCCCCATCTCAGCCCAGAAAGCAGGTAGAACAACTTTTGTGGTGCCTTTCAAATGCCCACCAAGGTAGTGTAAAAACTATCAGGAGAACTCCTGTCTGGCACCTTCCGTGGTGGAGTTGTGCATGGGGTGTGTTTGGAACATTTTGTCACCAGCCGAGTCCAAAATTCAGCGGTTCCCCATCTCAGCCCAGAAAGCAGGTAGAACAACTTTTGTGGTGCCTTTCAGCTGCCTACCAAGGTAGTGTAAAAACTACCAAGAGAACTCCTGTCTGGCACCTTCCCCGGTGGAGTTGTGCATGGGCTGTGTTTGGAACATTTTGTCACCGGCCGACTCCAAAATTCAGCGGTTCCCCATCTCAGCCCAGAAAGCAGGTAGAACAACTTTTGTGGTGCCTTTCAGCTGCCTACCAAGGTAGTGTAAAATCTACCAACAGAACTCCTGTCTGGCACCTTCCCCGGTGGAGTTGTGCATGGGGTGTGTTTGGAACATTTTGTCACCGGCCGACTCCAAAATTCAGCGGTTCCCCATCTCAGCCCAGAAAGCAGGTAGAACAACTTTTGTAGTGCCTTTCTCTTGCCTACCGGGGTAGTGTAAAAACTACCAGGAGAACTCCTGTCTGGCACCTTCCCCGGAGGAGTTGTGCAGGGGGTGTGTTTGGAACATTTTGTCACCGGCCGACTCCAAAATTCAGCGGTTCCCCATCTCAGCCCAGAAAGCAGGTAGAACAACTTTTGTGGTGCCTTTCAAATGCCCACCAAGGTAGTGTAAAAACTATCAGGAGAACTCCTGTCTGGCACCTTCCGTGGTGGAGTTGTGCATGGGGTGTGTTTGGAACATTTTGTCACCAGCCGAGTCCAAAATTCAGCGGTTCCCCATCTCAGCCCAGAAAGCAGGTAGAACAACTTTTGTGGTGCCTTTCAGCTGCCTACCAAGGTAGTGTAAAAACTACCAGGAGAACCCCTGTCTGGCACCTTCCGTGGTGGAGTTGTGCATGGGGTGTGTTTGGAACATTTTGTCACCAGCCGACTCCAAAATTCAGCGGTTCCCCATCTCAGCCCAGAAAGCAGGTAGAACAACTTTTGTGGTGACTTTCAAATGCCTACCGGAGCAATGTAAAAACTACCAGGAGAACTCCTGTCTGGCACCTTCCGTGGTGGAGTTGTGCAGGGGGTGTGTTTGGAACATTTTGTCACCAGCCGACTCCAAAATTCAGCGGTTCCCCATCTCAGCCCAGAAAGCAGGTAAAACAACTTTTGTGGTGTCTTTCAGATGCCTACCAAGGTAGTGTAAAAACTACCAGGAGAACTCCTGTGTCACCTTCCCCGGTGGAGTTGTGCATGGGGTGTCTTTGGAACATTTTGTCACCAGCCGAGTCCAAAATTCAGCGGTTCCCCATCTCAGCCCAGAAAGCAGGTAGAACAACTTTTGTGGTGTCTTTCAGATGCCTACCGGAGCAATGTAAAAACTACCAGGAGAACTCCTGTCTGGCACCTTCCCCGGTGGAGTTGTGCATGGGGTGTGTTTGGAACATTTTGTCACCAGCCGACTCCAAAATTCAGCGGTTCCCCATCTCAGCCCAGAAAGCAGGTAGAACAACTTTTGTGGTGTCTTTCAGATGCCTACCGGAGCAATGTAAAAACTACCAGGAGAACTCCTGTCTGGCACCTTCCCCGGTGGAGTTGTGCATGGGGTGTCTTTGGAACATTTTGTCACCAGCCGACTCCAAAATTCAGCGATTCCCCATCTCAGCCCCGAAAGCAGGTAGAACAACTTTTGTCTTGTCTTTCAGATGCCTACCAAGGTAGTGTAAAAACTACTAAGAGAACTCCTGTCTGGCACCTTCCCCGGTGGAGTTGTGCATGGGGTGTCTTTGGAACATTTTGTCACCAGCCGACTCCAAAATTCAGCGGATCCCCATCTCAGCCCACAAAGCAGGTACAACTTCTTTTCTTGTGCCTTTCAGCTGCCTACCAAGGTAGTGTAAAAACTACCAACAGAATTCGTTCCTGGCACCTTCCCCGGTGGAGTTGTGCATGGGGTGTGTTTGGAACATTTTGTCACCAGCCGACTCCAAAATTCAGCGATTCCCCATCTCAGCCCCGAAAGCAGGTAGAACAACTTTTGTCTTGTCTTTCAGATGCCTACCAAGGTAGTGTAAAAACTACCAAGAGAACTCCTGTCTGGCACCTTCCCCGGTGGAGTTGTGCATGGGGTGTGTTTGGAACATTTTTTCACCGGCCGAGTCCAAAATTCAGCGGTTCCCCATCTCAGCCCAGAAAGCAGGTAGAACAACTTTGTGGTGCCTTTCAGATGCCTACCAAGGTAGTGTAAAAACTACCAACAGAATTCGTTCCTGGCACCTTCCCCGGTGGAGTTGTGCCTGGGGTGTGTTTGGGAACATTTTGTCACCAGCCGACTCCAAAATTCAGCGGTTCCCCATCTCAGCCCAGAAAGCAGATAGAACAACTTTTGTAGTGCCTTTCTCTTGCCTACCGGAGCAATGTAAAAACTACCAGGAGAACTCCTGTCTGGCACCTTCCCCGGTGGAGTTGTGCATGGGGTGTCTTTGGAACATTTTGTCACCAGCCGACTCCAAAATTCAGCGGTTCCCCATCTCAGCCCAGAAAGCAGGTAGAACAACTTTTGTGGTGTCTTTCAGATGCCTACCGGAGCAATGTAAAAACTACCAGGAGAACTCCTGTCTGGCACCTTCCCCGGTGGAGTTGTGCAGGGGGTGTGTTTGGAACATTTTGTCACCGGCCGAGTCCAAAATTCAGCGGTTCCCCATCTCAGCCCAGAAAGCAGGTAGAACAACTTTTGTGGTGCCTTTCAAATGCCCACCAAGGTAGTGTAAAAACTATCAGGAGAACTCCTGTCTGGCACCTTCCGTGGTGGAGTTGTGCATGGGGTGTCTTTGGAACATTTTGTCACCAGCCGAGTCCAAAATTCAGCGGTTCCCCATCTCAGCCCAGAAAGCAGGTAGAACAACTTTTGTGGTGCCTTTCAGCTGCCTACCAAGGTAGTGTAAAAACTACCAAGAGAACTCCTGTCTGGCACCTTCCCCGGTGGAGTTGTGCAGGGGGTGTGTTTGGAACATTTTGTCACCGGCCGAGTCCAAAATTCAGCGGTTCCCCATCTCAGCCCAGAAAGCAGGTAGAACAACTTTTGTGGTGCCTTTCAAATGCCCACCAAGGTAGTGTAAAAACTATCAGGAGAACTCCTGTCTGGCACCTTCCGTGGTGGAGTTGTGCATGGGGTGTCTTTGGAACATTTTGTCACCAGCCGAGTCCAAAATTCAGCGGTTCCCCATCTCAGCCCAGAAAGCAGGTAGAACAACTTTTGTGGTGCCTTTCAGCTGCCTACCAAGGTAGTGTAAAAACTACCAAGAGAACTCCTGTCTGGCACCTTCCCCGGTGGAGTTGTGCATGGGCTGTGTTTGGAACATTTTGTCACCAGCCGAGCCTAAAATTCAGCGGTTCCCCATCTCAGCCCAGAAAGCAGGTAGAACAACTTTTGTGGTGCCTTTCAGCTGCCTACCAAGGTAGTGTAAAAACTACCAAGAGAACTCCTGTCTGGCACCTTCCCCGGTGGAGTTGTGCAGGGGGTGTGTTTGGAACATTTTGTCACCGGCCGA
This sequence comes from Falco biarmicus, assembly GCF_023638135.1. NCBI lineage: Eukaryota > Metazoa > Chordata > Aves > Falconiformes > Falconidae > Falco > Falco biarmicus. The sequence goes on along the minus strand of NC_079298.1, from coordinate 474,544 downwards.
CTCCAAAATTCAGCGGTTCCCCATCTTAGACCAGAAAGCAGGAAGAACAACTTTTGTGGTGCCTTTCAAATGCCTACCAAGGTAGTGTAAAAACTACCAGGAGAACTCCTGTCTGGCACCTTCCCCGGTGGAGTTGTGCAGGGGGTGTGTTTGGAACATTTTGTCACCAGCCGACTCCAAAATTCAGCTGTTCCCCATCTCAGCCCACAAAGCAGGTACAACTTCTTTTCTTGTGCCTTTCAGCTGCCTACCAAGGTAGTGTAAAAACTACCAACAGAATTCGTTCCTGGCACCTTCCCCGGTGGAGTTGTGCATGGGGTGTGTTTGGAACATTTTGTCACCGGCCGACTCCAAAATTCAGCGGTTCCCCATCTCAGCCCAGAAAGCAGGTAGAACAACTTTTGTGGTGTCTTTCAGATGCCTACCGGAGCAATGTAAAAACTACCAGGAGAACTCCTGTCTGGCACCTTCCCCGGTGGAGTTGTGCAGGGGGTGTGTTTGGAACATTTTGTCACCGGCCGAGTCCAAAATTCAGCGGTTCCCCATCTCAGCCCAGAAAGCAGGTAGAACAACTTTTGTGGTGCCTTTCAAATGCCCACCAAGGTAGTGTAAAAACTATCAGGAGAACTCCTGTCTGGCACCTTCCGTGGTGGAGTTGTGCATGGGGTGTCTTTGGAACATTTTGTCACCAGCCGAGTCCAAAATTCAGCGGTTCCCCATCTCAGCCCAGAAAGCAGGTAGAACAACTTTTGTGGTGCCTTTCAGCTGCCTACCAAGGTAGTGTAAAAACTACCAAGAGAACTCCTGTCTGGCACCTTCCCCGGTGGAGTTGTGCAGGGGGTGTGTTTGGAACATTTTGTCACCAGCCGAGTCCAAAAATCAGCGGTTCCCCATCTCAGCCCAGAAAGCAGGTAGAACAACTTTTGTGGCGTCTTTCAGATGCCTACCAAGGTAGTGTAAAAACTACCAGGAGAACTCCTGTCTGGCACCTTCCCCGGTGGAGTTGTGCATGGGGTGTGTTTGGAACATTTTGTCACCAGCCAACTCCAAAATTCAGCGGTTCCCCATCTCAGCCCAGAAAGCAGGTAGAACAACTTTTGTGGTACCTTTCAGCTGCCTACCAAGGTAGTGTAAAAACTACCAAGAGAACTCCTGTCTGGCACCTTCCCCGGTGGAGTTGTGCATGGGGTGTGTTTGGAACATTTTGTCACCGGCCGAGTCCAAAATTCAGCTGTTCCCCATCTCAGCCCAGAAAGCAGGTAGAACAACTTTTGTGGTGCCTTTCAAATGCCTACCAAGGTAGTGTAAAAACTACCAAGAGAACTCCTGTCTGGCACCTTCCCCGGTGGAGTTGTGCATGGGGTGTGTTTGGAACATTTTGTCACCGGCCGACTCCAAAATTCAGCGGTTCCCCATCTTAGACCAGAAAGCAGGAAGAACAACTTTTGTGGTGCCTTTCAAATGCCTACCAAGGTAGTGTAAAAACTACCAGGAGAACTCCTGTCTGGCACCTTCCCCGGTGGAGTTGTGCAGGGGGTGTGTTTGGAACATTTTGTCACCAGCCGACTCCAAAATTCAGCGTTTCCCCATCTCAGCCCAGAAAGCAGATAGAACAACTTTTGTGGTGCCTTTCAGCTGCCTACCAAGGTAGTGTAAAAACTACCAGGAGAACTCCTGTCTGGCACCTTCCCCGGTGGAGTTGTGCGTGGGGTGTGTTTGGAACATTTTGTCACCGGCCGACTCCAAAATTCAGCGATTCCCCATCTCAGCCCAGAAAGCAGGTAGAACAACTTTTGTCGTGTCTTTCAGATGCCTACCAAGGTAGTGTAAAAACTACCAGGAGAACTCCTGTCTGGCACCTTCCCCGGTGGAGTTGTGCATGGGGTGTGTTTGGAACATTTTGTCACCAGCCGAGTCCAAAATTCAGCGTTTCCCCATCTCAGCCCAGAAAGCAGGTAGAACAACTTTTGTGGTGACTTTCAAATGCCTACCGGAGCAATGTAAAAACTACCAGGAGAACTCCTGTCTGGCACCTTCCCCGGTGGAGTTGTGCATGGGGTGTGTTTGGAACATTTTGTCACCGGCCGAGTCCAAAATTCAGCGGTTCCCCATCTCAGCCCAGAAAGCAGGTAGAAAAACTTTTGTGGTGCCTTTCAGCTGCCTACCGGAGCAATGTAAAAACTACCAGGAGAACTCCTGTCTGGCACCTTCCCCGGTGGAGTTGTGCATGGGGTGTGTTTGGAACATTTTGTCACCAGCCGACTCCAAAATTCAGCTGTTCCCCATCTCAGCCCAGAAAGCAGGTAGAACAACTTTTGTGGTGCCTTTCAGCTGCCTACCAAGGTAGTGTAAAATCTACCAACAGAACTCCTGTCTGGCACCTTCCCCGGTGGAGTTGTGCATGGGGTGTGTTTGGAACATTTTGTCACCGGCCGACTCCAAAATTCAGCGGTTCCCCATCTCAGCCCAGAAAGCAGGTAGAACAACTTTTGTAGTGCCTTTCTCTTGCCTACCGGGGTAGTGTAAAAACTACCAACAGAACTCGTTTCTGGCACCTTCCCCGGAGGAGTTGTGCATGGGGTGTGTTTGGAACATTTTGTCACCGGCCAACTCCAAAATTCAGCGGTTCCCCATCTCAGCCCAGAAAGCAGGTAGAACAACTTTTGTGGTGCCTTTCAAATGCCCACCAAGGTAGTGTAAAAACTATCAGGAGAACTCCTGTCTGGCACCTTCCGTGGTGGAGTTGTGCATGGGGTGTGTTTGGAACATTTTGTCACCAGCCGAGTCCAAAATTCAGCGGTTCCCCATCTCAGCCCAGAAAGCAGGTAGAACAACTTTTGTGGTGACTTTCAAATGCCTACCGGAGCAATGTAAAAACTACCAGGAGAACTCCTGTCTGGCACCTTCCCCGGTGGAGTTGTGCATGGGGTGTGTTCGGAACATTTTGTCACCAGCCGAGTCCAAAATTCAGCGGTTCCCCATCTCAGCCCAGAAAGCAGGTAGAACAACTTTTGTGGTGCCTTTCAGCTGCCTACCAAGGTAGTGTAAAAACTACCAAGAGAACTCCTGTCTGGCACCTTCCCCGGTGGAGTTGTGCATGGGGTGTGTTTGGAACATTTTGTCACCGGCCGAGTCCAAAATTCAGCGGTTCCCCATCTCAGCCCAGAAAGCAGGTAGAACAACTTTTGTGGTGCCTTTCAAATGCCCACCAAGGTAGTGTAAAAACTATCAGGAGAACTCCTGTCTGGCACCTTCCGTGGTGGAGTTGTGCATGGGGTGTCTTTGGAACATTTTGTCACCAGCCGAGTCCAAAATTCAGCGGTTCCCCATCTCAGCCCAGAAAGCAGGTAGAACAACTTTTGTGGTGCCTTTCAGCTGCCTACCAAGGTAGTGTAAAAACTACCAAGAGAACTCCTGTCTGGCACCTTCCCCGGTGGAGTTGTGCATGGGCTGTGTTTGGAACATTTTGTCACCGGCCGACTCCAAAATTCAGCGGTTCCCCATCTCAGCCCAGAAAGCAGGTAGAACAACTTTTGTGGTGCCTTTCAGCTGCCTACCAAGGTAGTGTAAAATCTACCAACAGAACTCCTGTCTGGCACCTTCCCCGGTGGAGTTGTGCATGGGGTGTGTTTGGAACATTTTGTCACCGGCCGACTCCAAAATTCAGCGGTTCCCCATCTCAGCCCAGAAAGCAGGTAGAACAACTTTTGTAGTGCCTTTCTCTTTCGTACCGGGGTAGTGTAAAAACTACCAACAGAACTCGTTTCTGGCACCTTCCCCGGAGGAGTTGTGCAGGGGGTGTGTTTGGAACATTTTGTCACCGGCCGACTCCAAAATTCAGCGGTTCCCCATCTCAGCCCAGAAAGCAGGTAGAACAACTTTTGTGGTGCCTTTCAAATGCCCACCAAGGTAGTGTAAAAACTATCAGGAGAACTCCTGTCTGGCACCTTCCGTGGTGGAGTTGTGCATGGGGTGTGTTTGGAACATTTTGTCACCAGCCGAGTCCAAAATTCAGCGGTTCCCCATCTCAGCCCAGAAAGCAGGTAGAACAACTTTTGTGGTGACTTTCAAATGCCTACCGGAGCAATGTAAAAACTACCAGGAGAACTCCTGTCTGGCACCTTCCCCGGTGGAGTTGTGCATGGGGTGTGTTCGGAACATTTTGTCACCAGCCGAGTCCAAAATTCAGCGGTTCCCCATCTCAGCCCAGAAAGCAGATAGAACAACTTTTGTGGTGCCTTTCAGATGCCTACCAAGGTAGTGTAAAAACTACCAAGAGAACTCCTGTCTGACACCTTCCCCGGTGGAGTTGTGCGTGGGGTGTGTTTGGAACATTTTGTCACCGGCCGACTCCAAAATTCAGCGATTCCCCATCTCAGCCCAGAAAGCAGGTAGAACAACTTTTGTCGTGTCTTTCAGATGCCTACCAAGGTAGTGTAAAAACTACCAGGAGAACTCCTGTCTGGCACCTTCCCCGGTGGAGTTGTGCATGGGGTGTGTTTGGAACATTTTGTCACCGGCCGACTCCAAAATTCAGCGTTTCCCCATCTCAGCCCAGAAAGCAGGTAGAACAACTTTTGTGGTGCCTTTCAGCTGCCTACCAAGGTAGTGTAAAAACTACCAAGAGAACTCCTGTCTGGCACCTTCCCCGGTGGAGTTGTGCATGGGGTGTGTTTGGAACATTTTTTCACCGGCCGAGTCCAAAATTCAGCGGTTCCCCATCTCAGCCCAGAAAGCAGGTAGAAAAACTTTTGTGGTGCCTTTCAGCTGCCTACCGGAGCAATGTAAAAACTACCAGGAGAACTCCTGTCTGGCACCTTCCCCGGTGGAGTTGTGCATGGGGTGTGTTTGGAACATTTTGTCACCGGCCGACTCCAAAATTCAGCGGTTCCCCATCTCAGCCCAGAAAGCAGGTAGAACAACTTTTGTAGTGCCTTTCTCTTGCCTACCGGGGTAGTGTAAAAACTACCAAGAGAACTCGTTTCTGGCACCTTCCCCGGAGGAGTTGTGCAGGGGGTGTGTTTGGAACATTTTGTCACCGGCCGACTCCAAAATTCAGCAGTTCCCCATCTCAGCCCAGAAAGCAGGTAGAACAACTTTTGTGGTGCCTTTCAAATGCCCACCAAGGTAGTGTAAAAACTATCAGGAGAACTCCTGTCTGGCACCTTCCGTGGTGGAGTTGTGCATGGGGTGTGTTTGGAACATTTTGTCACCAGCCGAGTCCAAAATTCAGCGGTTCCCCATCTCAGCCCAGAAAGCAGGTAGAACAACTTTTGTGGTGCCTTTCAGCTGCCTACCAAGGTAGTGTAAAAACTACCAAGAGAACTCCTGTCTGGCACCTTCCCCGGTGGAGTTGTGCATGGGGTGTGTTTGGAACATTTTGTCACCGGCCGACTCCAAAATTCAGCTGTTCCCCATCTCAGACCAGAAAGCAGGAAGAACAACTTTTGTGGTGCCTTTCAAATGCCTACCAAGGTAGTGTAAAAACTACCAGGAGAACTCCTGTCTGGCACCTTCCCCGGTGGAGTTGTGCAGGGGGTGTGTTTGGAACATTTTGTCACCAGCCGAGTCCAAAATTCAGCGATTCCCCATCTCAGCCCAGAAAGCAGGTAGAACAACTTTTGTCGTGTCTTTCAGATGCCTACCAAGGTAGTGTAAAAACTACCAGGAGAACTCCTGTCTGGCACCTTCCGTGGTGGAGTTGTGCATGGGGTGTGTTTGGAACATTTTGTCACCAGCCGAGTCCAAAATTCAGCGGTTCCCCATCTCAGCCCAGAAAGCAGGTAGAACAACTTTTGTGGTGACTTTCAAATGCCTACCGGAGCAATGTAAAAACTACCAGGAGAACTCCTGTCTGGCACCTTCCGTGGTGGAGTTGTGCAGTGGGTGTGTTTGGAACATTTTGTCACCAGCCGACTCCAAAATTCAGCGGTTCCCCATCTCAGCCCAGAAAGCAGGTAAAACAACTTTTGTGGTGTCTTTCAGATGCCTACCGGAGCAATGTAAAAACTACCAGGAGAACTCCTGTCTGTCACCTTCCCCGGTGGAGTTGTGCATGGGGTGTGTTTGGAACATTTTGTCACCAGCCGAGTCCAAAATTCAGCGGTTCCCCATCTCAGCCCAGAAAGCAGGTAGAACAACTTTTGTGGTGTCTTTCAGATGCCTACCGGAGCAATGTAAAAACTACCAGGAGAACTCCTGTCTGGCACCTTCCCCGGTGGAGTTGTGCATGGGGTGTGTTTGGAACATTTTGTCACCAGCCGAGTCCAAAATTCAGCTGTTCCCCATCTCAGCCCAGAAAGCAGGTAGAACAACTTTTGTGGTGTCTTTCAGATGCCTACCAAGGTAGTGTAAAAACTACTAAGAGAACTCCTGTCTGGCACCTTCCCCGGTGGAGTTGTGCATGGGGTGTGTTTGGAACATTTTGTCACCGGCCGAGTCCAAAATTCAGCGGTTCCCCATCTCAGCCCAGAAAGCAGGTAGAACAACTTTTGTGGTGCCTTTCAAATGCCTACCAAGGTAGTGTAAAAACTACCAAGAGAACTCCTGTCTGGCACCTTCCCCGGTGGAGTTGTGCATGGGGTGTGTTTGGAACATTTTGTCACCAGCCGAGTCCAAAATTCAGCGGTTCCCCATCTCAGCCCAGAAAGCAGGTAGAACAACTTTTGTGGTAACTTTCAAATGCCTACCGGAGCAATGTAAAAACTACCAGGAGAACTCCTGTCTGGCACCTTCCGTGGTGGAGTTGTGCATGGGGTGTGTTTGGAACATTTTGTCACCAGCCGACTCCAAAATTCAGCTGTTCCCCATCTCAGCCCAGAAAGCAGGTAAAACAACTTTTGTGGTGTCTTTCAGATGCCTACCAAGGTAGTGTAAAAACTACCAGGAGAACTCCTGTCTGGCACCTTCCCCGGTGGAGTTGTGCATGGGGTGTGTTTGGAACATTTTGTCACCGGCCGACTCCAAAATTCAGCGGTTCCCCATCTCAGCCCAGAAAGCAGGTAGAACAACTTTTGTGGTGTCTTTCAGATGCCTACCGGAGCAATGTAAAAACTACCAGGAGAACTCCTGTCTGGCACCTTCCCCGGTGGAGTTGTGCATGGGGTGTGTTTGGAACATTTTGTCACCAGCCGACTCCAAAATTCAGCGGTTCCCCATCTCAGCCCAGAAAGCAGGTAGAACAACTTTTGTGGTGTCTTTCAGATGCCTACCGGAGCAATGTAAAAACTACCAGGAGAACTCCTGTCTGGCACCTTCCCCGGTGGAGTTGTGCATGGGTTGTGTTTGGAACATTTTTTCACCGGCCGAGTCCAAAATTCAGCGGTTCCCCATCTCAGCCCAGAAAGCAGGTAGAACAACTTTTGTGGTGCCTTTCAAATGCCTACCAAGGTAGTGTAAAAAACTACCAAGAGAACTCCTGTCTGGCACCTTCCCCGGTGGAGTTGTGCATGGGGTGTGTTTGGAACATTTTGTCACCGGCCGAGTCCAAAATTCAGCGATTCCCCATCTCAGCCCACAAAGCAGGTAGAACAACTTTTGTCTTGTCTTTCAGATGCCTACCAAGGTAGTGTAAAAACTACTAAGAGAACTCCTGTCTGGCACCTTCCCCGGTGGAGTTGTGCAGGGGGTGTGTTTGGAACATTTGTCACCGGCCGACTCCAAAATTCCATGATTCCCCATCTCAGCCCAGAAAGCAGGTAGAACAACTTTTGTCGTGTCTTTCAGATGCCTACCAAGGTAGTGTAAAAACTACCAGGAGAACTCCTGTCTGGCACCTTCCGTGGTGGAGTTGTGCATGGGGTGTGTTTGGAACATTTTGTCACCAGCCGAGTCCAAAATTCAGCGGTTCCCCATCTCAGCCCAGAAAGCAGGTAGAACAACTTTTGTGGTGACTTTCAAATGCCTACCGGAGCAATGTAAAAACTACCAGGAGAACTCCTGTCTGGCACCTTCCGTGGTGGAGTTGTGCAGGGGGTGTGTTTGGAACATTTTGTCACCAGCCGACTCCAAAATTCAGCGGTTCCCCATCTCAGCCCAGAAAGCAGGTAGAACAACTTTTGTGGTGTCTTTCAGATGCCTACCAAGGTAGTGTAAAAACTACCAGGAGAACTCCTGTCTGTCACCTTCCCCGGTGGAGTTGTGCATGGGGTGTGTTTGGAACATTTTGTCACCAGCCGAGTCCAAAATTCAGCGGTTCCCCATCTCAGCCCAGAAAGCAGGTAGAACAACTTTTGTGGTGTCTTTCAGATGCCTACCGGAGCAATGTAAAAACTACCAGGAGAACTCCTGTCTGGCACCTTCCCCGGTGGAGTTGTGCATGGGTGTGTTTGGAACATTTTGTCACCAGCCGAGTCCAAAATTCAGCGGTTCCCCATCTCAGCCCAGAAAGCAGGTAGAACAACTTTTGTGGTGTCTTTCAGATGCCTACCAAGGTAGTGTAAAAACTACCAACAGAACTCCTGTCTGGCACCTTCCCCGGTGGAGTTGTGCATGGGGTGTGTTTGGAACATTTTGTCACCAGCCGAGTCCAAAATTCAGCGGTTCCCCATCTCAGCCCAGAAAGCAGGTAGAACAACTTTTGTGGTGCCTTTCAAATGCCTACCAAGGTAGTGTAAAAACTACCAAGAGAACTCCTGTCTGGCACCTTCCCCGGTGGAGTTGTGCGTGGGGTGTGTTTGGAACATTTTGTCACCGGCCGACTCCAAAATTCAGCTGTTCCCCATCTCAGACCAGAAAGCAGGTAGAACAACTTTTGTCTTGTCTTTCAGATGCCTACCAAGGTAGTGTAAAAACTACTAAGAGAACTCCTGTCTGGCACCTTCCCCGGTGGAGTTGTGCAAGGGGGTGTGTTTGGAACATTTTGTCACCGGCCGACTCCAAAATTCCATGATTCCCCATCTCAGCCCAGAAAGCAGGTAGAACAACTTTTGTCGTGTCTTTCAGATGCCTACCAAGGTAGTGTAAAAACTACCAGGAGAACTCCTGTCTGGCACCTTCCCCGGTGGAGTTGTGCATGGGGTGTGTTTGGAACATTTTGTCACCGGCCGAGTCCAAAATTCAGCGGTTCCCCATCTCAGCCCAGAAAGCAGGTAGAACAACTTTTGTGGTGCCTTTCAGCTGCCTACCGGAGCAATGTAAAAATTACCAGGAGAACTCCTGTCTGGCACCTTCCCCGGTGGAGTTGTGCATGGGGTGTGTTTGGAACATTTTGTCACCAGCCGACTCCAAAATTCAGCGTTTCCCCATCTCAGCCCAGAAAGCAGGTAGAACAACTTTTGTGGTGCCTTTCAGCTGCCTACCAAGGTAGTGTAAAAACTACCAAGAGAACTCCTGCCTGGCACCTTCCCCGGTGGAGTTGTGCATGGGTGTGTTTGGAACATTTTGTCACCAGCCGACTCCAAAATTCAGCGGTTCCCCATCTCAGCCCACAAAGCAGGTACAACTTCTTTTCTTGTGCCTTTCAGCTGCCTACCAAGGTAGTGTAAAAAACTACCAACAGAATTCGTTCCTGGCACCTTCCCCGGTGGAGTTGTGCATGGGGTGTCTTTGGAACATTTTGTCACCGGCCGACTCCAAAATTCAGCGGTTCCCCATCTCAGCCCAGAAAGCAGGTAGAACAACTTTTGTGGTGTCTTTCAGATGCCTACCGGAGCAATGTAAAAACTACCAGGAGAAACTCCTGTCTGGCACCTTCCGTGGTGGAGTTGTGCAGGGGGTGTGTTTGGAACATTTTGTCACCAGCCGACTCCAAAATTCAGCGTTTCCCCATCTCAGCCCAGAAAGCAGGTAGAACAACTTTTGTGGTGCCTTTCAGCTGCCTACCAAGGTAGTGTAAAAACTACCAGGAGAACTCCTGTCTGGCACCTTCCCCGGTGGAGTTGTGCATGGGGTGTGTTTGGAACATTTTTTCACCGGCCCGAGTCCAAAATTCAGCGGTTCCCCATCTCAGCCCAGAAAGCAGGTAGAAAAACTTTTGTGGTGCCTTTCAGCTGCCTACCGGAGCAATGTAAAAACTACCAGGAGAACTCCTGTCTGGCACCTTCCCCGGTGGAGTTGTGCATGGGGTGTGTTTGGAACATTTTGTCACCAGCCGACTCCAAAATTCAGCGTTTCCCCAATCTCAGCCCAGAAAGCAGGTAGAACAACTTTTGTGGTGCCTTTCAGCTGCCTACCAAGGTAGTGTAAAACCTACCAAGAGAACTCCTGTCTGGCACCTTCCCCGGTGGAGTTGTGCAGGGGGTGTGTTTGGAACATTTTGTCACCGGCCGACTCCAAAATTCCATGATTCCCCCATCTCAGCCCAGAAAGCAGGTAGAACAACTTTTGTCGTGTCTTTCAGATGCCTACCAAGGTAGTGTAAAAACTACCAGGAGAACTCCTGTCTGGCACCTTCCCCGGTGGAGTTGTGCATGGGGTGTGTTTGGAACATTTTGTCACCGGCCGAGTCCAAAATTCAGCGGTTCCCCATCTCAGCCCAGAAAGCAGGTAGAACAACTTTTGTGGTGCCTTTCAGCTGCCTACCGGAGCAATGTAAAAATTACCAGGAGAACTCCTGTCTGGCACCTTCCCCGGTGGAGTTGTGCATGGGGTGTGTTTGGAACATTTTGTCACCAGCCGACTCCAAAATTCAGCGTTTCCCCATCTCAGCCCAGAAAGCAGGTAGAACAACTTTTGTGGTGCCTTTCAGCTGCCTACCAAGGTAGTGTAAAAACTACCAGGAGAACTCCTGTCTGGCACCTTCCCCGGTGGAGTTGTGCATGGGGTGTGTTTGGAACATTTTTTCACCGGCCGAGTCCAAAATTCAGCGGTTCCCCATCTCAGCCCAGAAAGCAGGTAGAAAAACTTTTGTGGTGCCTTTCAGCTGCCTACCGGAGCAATGTAAAAACTACCAGGAGAACTCCTGTCTGGCACCTTCCGTGGTGGAGTTGTGCAGGGGGTGTGTTTGGAACATTTTGTCACCAGCCGACTCCAAAATTCAGCTCTTCCCCATCTCAGCCCAGAAAGCAGGTAGAACAACTTTTGTGGTGCCTTTCAGCTGCCTACCAAGGTAGTGTAAAACCTACCAAGAGAACTCCTGTCTGGCACCTTCCCCGGTGGAGTTGTGCATGGGGTGTGTTTGGAACATTTTGTCACCAGCCGACTCCAAAATTCAGCTGTTCCCCATCTCAGCCCAGAAAGCAGGTAGAACAACTTTTGTGGTGCCTTTCAGATGCCTACCAAGGTAGTGTAAAAACTACCAACAGAATTCGTTCCTGGCACCTTCCCCGGTGGAGTTGTGCATGGGGTGTGTTTGGAACATTTTGTCACCGGCCGACTCCAAAATTCAGCGGTTCCCCATCTCAGCCCAGAAAGCAGGTAGAACAACTTTTGTAGTGCCTTTCTCTTGCCTACGGGGTAGTGTAAAAAACTACCAACAGAACTCGTTTCTGGCACCTTCCCCGGAGGAGTTGTGCAGGGGGTGTGTTTGGAACATTTTGTCAACGGCCGACTCCAAAATTCAGCGTTTCCCCATCTCAGCCCAGAAAGCAGGTAGAACAACTTTTGTGGTGCCTTTCAAATGCCCACCAAGGTAGTGTAAAAACTATCAGGAGAACTCCTGTCTGGCACCTTCCGTGGTGGAGTTGTGCATGGGGTGTGTTTGGAACATTTGTCACCAGCCGAGTCCAAAATTCAGCGGTTCCCCATCTCAGCCCAGAAAGCAGGTAGAACAACTTTTGTGGTGCCTTTCAGCTGCCTACCAAGGTAGTGTAAAAACTACCAAGAGAACTCCTGTCTGGCACCTTCCCCGGTGGAGTTGTGCATGGGGTGTGTTTGGAACATTTTGTCACCGGCCGACTCCAAAATCAGCTGTTCCCCATCTCAGACCAGAAAGCAGGAAGAACAACTTTTGTGGTGCCTTTCAAATGCCTACCAAGGTAGTGTAAAAACTACCAGGAGAACTCCTGTCTGGCACCTTCCCCGGTGGAGTTGTGCAGGGGGTGTGTTTGGAACATTTGTCACCAGCCGAGTCCAAAATTCAGCGATTCCCCATCTCAGCCCAGAAAGCAGGTAGAACAACTTTTGTGGTGTCTTTCAGATGCCTACCAAGGTAGTGTAAAAACTACCAGGAGAACTCCTGTCTGGCACCTTCCGTGGTGGAGTTGTGCATGGGGTGTGTTTGGAACATTTTGTCACCAGCCGAGTCCAAAATTCAGCGGTTCCCCATCTCAGCCCAGAAAGCAGGTAGAACAACTTTTGTGGTGACTTTCAAATGCCTACCGGAGCAATGTAAAAACTACCAGGAGAACTCCTGTCTGGCACCTTCCGTGGTGGAGTTGTGCAGGGGGTGTGTTTGGAACATTTTGTCACCAGCCGACTCCAAAATTCAGCGGTTCCCCATCTCAGCCCAGAAAGCAGGTAAAACAACTTTTGTGGTGTCTTTCAGATGCCTACCAAGGTAGTGTAAAAACTACCAGGAGAACTCCTGTCTGGCACCTTCCCCGGTGGAGTTGTGCATGGGGTGTGTTTGGAACATTTTGTCACCAGCCGACTCCAAAATTCAGCGTTTCCCCATCTCAGCCCAGAAAGCAGGTAGAACAACTTTTGTGGTGCCTTTCAGCTGCCTACCAAGGTAGTGTAAAACCTACCAAGAGAACTCCTGTCTGGCACCTTCCCCGGTGGAGTTGTGCATGGGGTGTGTTTGGAACATTTTGTCACCAGCCGACTCCAAAATTCAGCTCTTCCCCATCTCAGCCCAGAAAGCAGGTAGAACAACTTTTGTGGTGCCTTTCAGATGCCTACCAAGGTAGTGTAAAAACTACCAACAGAATTCGTTCCTGGCACCTTCCCCGGTGGAGTTGTGCATGGGGTGTGTTTGGAACATTTTGTCACCGGCCGACTCCAAATTCAGCGGTTCCCCATCTCAGCCCAGAAAGCAGGTAGAACAACTTTTGTAGTGCCTTTCTCTTGCCTACCGGGGTAGTGTAAAAACTACCAACAGAACTCGTTTCTGGCACCTTCCCCGGAGGAGTTGTGCAGGGGGTGTGTTGGAACATTTTGTCACCGGCCGAGTCCAAAATTCAGCGTTTCCCCATCTCAGCCCAGAAAGCAGGTAGAACAACTTTTGTGGTGCCTTTCAAATGCCCACCAAGGTAGTGTAAAAACTATCAGGAGAACTCCTGTCTTGGCACCTTCCGTGGTGGAGTTGTGCATGGGGTGTGTTTGGAACATTTTGTCACCAGCCGAGTCCAAAATTCAGCGGTTCCCCATCTCAGCCCAGAAAGCAAGGTAGAACAACTTTTGTGGTGCCTTTCAGCTGCCTACCAAGGTAGTGTAAAAGCTACCAAGAGAACTCCTGTCTGGCACCTTCCCCGGTGGAGTTGTGCATGGGGGTGTGTTTGGAACATTTTGTCACCGGCCGACTCCAAAATTCAGCTGTTCCCCATCTCAGACCAGAAAGCAGGAAGAACAACTTTTGTGGTGCTTTCAAATGCCTACCAAGGTAGTGTAAAAACTACCAGGAGAACTCCTGTCTGGCACCTTCCCCGGTGGAGTTGTGCAGGGGGTGTGTTTGGAACATTTTGTCACCAGCCGAGTCCAAAATCAGCGATTCCCCATCTCAGCCCAGAAAGCAGGTAGAACAACTTTTGTGGTGTCTTTCAGATGCCTACCAAGGTAGTGTAAAAAACTACCAGGAGAACTCCTGTCTGGCACCTTCCGTGGTGGAGTTGTGCATGGGGTGTGTTTGGAACATTTTGTCACCAGCCGAGTCCAAAATTCAGCGGTTCCCCATCTCAGCCCAGAAAGCAGGTAGAACAACTTTTGTGGTGACTTTCAAATGCCTACCGGAGCAATGTAAAAACTACCAGGAGAACTCCTGTCTGGCACCTTCCGTGGTGGAGTTGTGCAGGGGGTGTGTTTGGAACATTTTGTCACCAGCCGACTCCAAAATTCAGCGGTTCCCCATCTCAGCCCAGAAAGCAGGTTAAAACAACTTTTGTGGTGTCTTTCAGATGCCTACCAAGGTAGTGTAAAAACTACCAGGAGAACTCCTGTCTGGCACCTTCCCCCGGTGGAGTTGTGCATGGGGTGTGTTTGGAACATTTTGTCACCAGCCGACTCCAAAATTCAGCGGTTCCCCATCTCAGCCCAGAAAGCAGGTAGAACAACTTTTGTGGTGCCTTTCAGCTGCCTACCAAGGTAGTGTAAAAACTACCAAGAGAACTCCTGTCTGGCACCTTCCCCGGTGGAGTTGTGCATGGGGTGTGTTTGGAACATTTTGTCACCGGCCGACTCCAAAATTCAGCTGTTCCCCATCTCAGACCAGAAAGCAGGAAGAACAACTTTTGTGGTGCCTTTCAAATGCCTACCAAGGTAGTGTAAAAACTACCAGGAGAACTCCTGTCTGGCACCTTCCCCGGTGGAGTTGTGCAGGGGGTGTGTTTGGAACATTTTGTCACCAGCCGAGTCCAAAATTCAGCGATTCCCCATCTCAGCCAGAAAGCAGGTAGAACAACTTTTGTGGTGTCTTTCAGATGCCTACCAAGGTAGTGTAAAAACTACCAGGAGAACTCCTGTCTGGCACCTTCCGTGGTGGAGTTGTGCATGGGGTGTGTTTGGAACATTTTGTCACCGGCCGACTCCAAAATTCAGCGGTTCCCGCATCTCAGCCCAGAAAGCAGGTAGAACAACTTTTGTGGTGTCTTTCAGATGCCTACCGGAGCAATGTAAAAACTACCAGGAGAACTCCTGTCTGGCACCTTCCCCCGGTGGAGTTGTGCATGGGGTGTGTTTGGAACATTTTGTCACCAGCCGACTCCAAAATTCAGCGGTTCCCCATCTCAGCCCAGAAAGCAGGTAGAACAACTTTTGTGGTGTCTTTCAGATGCCTACCGGAGCAATGTAAAAACTACCAGGAGAACTCCTGTCTGGCACCTTCCCCGGTGGAGTTGTGCATGGGGTGTCTTTGGAACATTTTGTCACCAGCCGAGTCCAAAATTCAGCGTTTCCCCATCTCAGCCCAGAAAGCAGGTAGAACAACTTTTTTGGTGCCTTTCAGCTACCTACCAAGGTAGTGTAAAAACTACCAAGAGAACTCCTGTCTGGCACCTTCCCCGGTGGAGTTGTGCATGGGGTGTGTTTGGAACATTTTGTCACCGGCCGAGTCCAAAATTCAGCGATTCCCCATCTCAGCCCAGAAAGCAGGTAGAACAACTTTTGTCTTGTCTTTCAGATGCCTACCAAGGTAGTGTAAAAACTACTAAGAGAACTCCTGTCTGGCACCTTCCCCGGTGGAGTTGTGCATGGGGTGTGTTTGGAACATTTTGTCACCGGCCGACTCCAAAATTCCATGATTCCCCATCTCAGCCCAGAAAGCAGGTAGAACAACTTTTGTCGTGTCTTTCAGATGCCTACCAAGGTAGTGTAAAAACTACCAGGAGAACTCCTGTCTGGCACCTTCCCCGGTGGAGTTGTGCATGGGGTGTGTTTGGAACATTTTTGTCACCGGCCGAGTCCAAAATTCAGCGGTTCCCCATCTCAGCCCAGAAAGCAGGTAGAACAACTTTTGTGGTGCTTTCAGCTGCCTACCGGAGCAATGTAAAAATTACCAGGAGAACTCCTGCCTGGCACCTTCCCCGGTGGAAGTTGTGCATGGGGTGTGTTTGGAACATTTTGTCACCAGCCGACTCCAAAATTCAGCGGTTCCCCATCTCAGCCCACAAAGCAGGTACAACTTCTTTTCTTGTGCCTTTCAGCTGCCTACCAAGGTAGTGTAAAAACTAGCAACAGAATTCGTTCCTGGCACCTTCCCCGGTGGAGTTGTGCATGGGGTGTGTTTGGAACATTTTGTCACCGGCCGAGTCCAAAATTCAGCGATTCCCCATCTCAGCCCAGAAAGCAGGTAGAACAACTTTTGTCTTGTCTTTCAGATGCCTACCAAGGTAGTGTAAAAACTACTAAGAGAACTCCTGTCTGGCACCTTCCCCGGTGGAGTTGTGCATGGGGTGTGTTTGGAACATTTTGTCACCGGCCGAGTCCAAAATTCAGCGGTTCCCCATCTCAGCCCAGAAAGCAGGTAGAACAACTTTTGTGGTGTCTTTCAGATGCCTACCGGAGCAATGTAAAAACTACCAGGAGAACTCCTGTCTGGCACCTTCCCCGGTGGAGTTGTGCATGGGGTGTGTTTGGAACATTTTGTCACCGGCCGAGTCCAAAATTCAGCGGTTCCCCATCTCAGCCCAGAAAGCAGGTAGAACAACTTTTGTGGTGCCTTTCAGCTGCCTACCGGAGCAAGGTAAAAATTACCAGGAGAACTCCTGCCTGGCACCTTCCCCGGTGGAGTTGTGCATGGGGTGTGTTTGGAACATTTTGTCACCGGCCGAGTCCAAAATTCAGCGATTCCCCATCTCAGCCCAGAAAGCAGGTAGAACAACTTTTGTGGTGCCTTTCAGCTGCCTACCGGAGCAATGTAAAAATTACCAGGAGAACTCCTGTCTGGCACCTTCCCCGGTGGAGTTGTGCATGGGGTGTGTTTGGAACATTTTGTCACCAGCCGACTCCAAAATTCAGCGGTTCCCCATCTCAGCCCACAAAGCAGGTACAACTTCTTTTCTTGTGCCTTTCAGCTGCCTACCAAGGTAGTGTAAAAACTAGCAACAGAATTCGTTCCTGGCACCTTCCCCGGTGGAGTTGTGCATGGGGTGTGTTTGGAACATTTTGTCACCGGCCGAGTCCAAAATTCAGCGATTCCCCATCTCAGCCCAGAAAGCAGGTAGAACAACTTTTGTCTTGTCTTTCAGATGCCTACCAAGGTAGTGTAAAAACTACCAGGAGAACTCCTGTCTGGCACCTTCCCCGGTGGAGTTGTGCATGGGGTGTGTTTGGAACATTTTGTCACCGGCCGACTCCAAAATTCCATGATTCCCCATCTCAGCCCAGAAAGCAGGTAGAACAACTTTTGTCGTGTCTTTCAGATGCCTACCAAGGTAGTGTAAAAACTACCAGGAGAACTCCTGTCTGGCACCTTCCCCGGTGGAGTTGTGCATGGGGTGTGTTTGGAACATTTTGTCACCGGCCGAGTCCAAAATTCAGCGGTTCCCCATCTCAGCCCAGAAAGCAGGTAGAACAACTTTTGTGGTGCCTTTTCAGCTGCCTACCGGAGCAATGTAAAAATTACCAGGAGAACTCCTGCCTGGCACCTTCCCGGTGGAGTTGTGCATGGGGTGTGTTTGGAACATTTTGTCACCGGCCGAGTCCAAAATTCAGCGATTCCCCATCTCAGCCCAGAAAGCAGTAGAACAACTTTTGTGGTGCCTTTCAGCTGCCTACCGGAGCAATGTAAAAATTACCAGGAGAACTCCTGTCTGGCACCTTCCCCGGTGGAGTTGTGCAGGGGGTGTGTTTGGAACATTTTGTCACCAGCCGACTCCAAAATTCAGCGTTTCCCCATCTCAGCCCAGAAAGCAGGTAGAACAACTTTTGTGGTGCCTTTCAGCTGCCTACCAAGGTAGTGTAAAAACTACCAAGAGAACTCCTGTCTGGCACCTTCCGTGGTGGAGTTGTGCATGGGGTGTGTTTGGAACATTTTGTCACCAGCCGACTCCAAAATTCAGCTGTTCCCCATCTCAGCCCAGAAAGCAGGTAGAACAACTTTTGTGGTGCCTTTCAGCTGCCTACCAAGGTAGTGTAAAAACTACCAGGAGAACTCCTGTCTGGCACCTTCCCCGGTGGAGTTGTGCAGGGGGTGTGTTTGGAACATTTTGTCACCAGCCGACTCCAAAATTCAGCGGTTCCCCATCTCAGCCCAGAAAGCAGGTAGAACAACTTTTGTGGTGCCTTTCAGCTGCCTAACAAGGTAGTGTAAAAAACTACCAGGAGAACTCCTGTCTGGCACCTTCCCCGGTGGAGTTGTGCAGGGGGTGTGTGTTTGGAACATTTTGTCACCGGGCCGACTCCAAAATTCAGCGGTTCCCCATCTCAGCCCAGAAAGCAGGTAGAACAACTTTTCTTGTGCCTTTCAGCTGCCTAACAAGGTAGTGTAAAAACTACCAAAAGAATTCGTTCCTGGCACCTTCCCCGGTGGAGTTGTGCATGGGGTGTCTGTGGAACATTTTGTCACCGGCCGACTCCAAAATTCAGCGGTTCCCCATCTCAGCCCAGAAAGCAGGTAGAACAACTTTTTTGGTGTCTTTCAGATGCCTACCAAGGTAGGGTAAAAACTACCAGGAGAACTCCTGTCTGGCACCTTCCCCGGTGGAGTTGTGCATGGGGTTTGTTTGGAACATTTTGTCACCAGCCGAGTCCAAAATTCAGGTGTTCCCCATCTCAGCCCAGAAAGCCGGGTAGAACATCTTTTGTGGTGTCTTTCAGATGCCTACCAAGGTAGTGTAAAAACTACTAAGAGAACTCCTGTCTGGCACCTTCCCCGGTGGAGTTGTGCATGGGGTGTGTTTGGAACATTTTGTCACCAGCCGACTCCAAAATTCAGCGGTTCCCCATCTCAGCCCACAAAGCAGGTACAACTTCTTTTCTTGTGCCTTTCAGCTGCCTACCAAGGTAGTGTAAAAACTAGCAACAGAATTCGTTCCTGGCACCTTCCCCGGTGGAGTTGTGCATGGGGTGTGTTTGGAACATTTTGTCACCGGCCGAGTCCAAAATTCAGCGATTCCCCATCTCAGCCCAGAAAGCAGGTAGAACAACTTTTGTCTTGTCTTTCAGATGCCTACCAAGGTAGTGTAAAAACTACTAAGAGAACTCCTGTCTGGCACCTTCCCCGGTGGAGTTGTGCATGGGGTGTGTTTGGAACATTTTGTCACCGGCCGACTCCAAAATTCAGCGGTTCCCCATCTCAGCCCAGAAAGCAGGTAGAACAACTTTTGTGGTGTCTTTCAGATGCCTACCGGAGCAATGTAAAAACTACCAGGAGAACTCCTGTCTGGCACCTTCCCCGGTGGAGTTGTGCATGGGGTGTGTTTGGAACATTTTGTCACGGCCGAGTCCAAAATTCAGCGGTTCCCCATCTCAGCCCAGAAAGCAGGTAGAACAACTTTTGTGGTGCCTTTCAGCTGCCTACCGGAGCAATGTAAAAATTACCAGGAGAACTCCTGCCTGGCACCTTCCCCGGTGGAGTTGTGCATGGGGGTGTGTTTGGAACATTTTGTCACCGGCCGAGTCCAAAATTCAGCGATTCCCCATCTCAGCCCAGAAAGCAGAGTAGAACAACTTTTGTGGTGCCTTTCAGCTGCCTACCGGAGCAATGTAAAAATTACCAGGAGAACTCCTGTCTGGCACCTTCCCCGGTGGAGTTGTGCATGGGGTGTGTTTGGAACATTTTGTCACCAGCCGACTCCAAAATTCAGCGGTTCCCCATCTCAGCCCACAAAGCAGGTACAACTTCTTTTCTTGTGCCTTTCAGCTGCCTACCAAGGTAGTGTAAAAACTAGCAACAGAATTCGTTCCTGGCACCTTCCCCGGTGGAGTTGTGCATGGGGTGTGTTTGGAACATTTTGTCACCGGCCGAGTCCAAAATTCAGCGATTCCCCATCTCAGCCCAGAAAGCAGGTAGAACAACTTTTGTCTTGTCTTTCAGATGCCTACCAAGGTAGTGTAAAAACTACTAAGAGAACTCCTGTCTGGCACCTTCCCCGGTGGAGTTGTGCAGGGGGTGTGTTTGGAACATTTTGTCACCGGCCGACTCCAAAATTCCATGATTCCCCATCTCAGCCCAGAAAGCAGGTAGAACAACTTTTGTCGTGTCTTTCAGCTGCCTACCAAGGTAGTGTAAAAACTACCAGGAGAACTCCTGTCTGGCACCTTCCCCGGTGGAGTTGTGCATGGGGTGTGTTTGGAACATTTTGTCACCGGCCGAGTCCAAAATTCAGCGGTTCCCCATCTCAGCCCAGAAAGCAGGTAGAACAACTTTTGTGGTGCCTTTCAGCTGCCTACCGGAGCAATGTAAAAATTACCAGGAGAACTCCTGCCTGGCACCTTCCCCGGTGGAGTTGTGCATGGGGTGTGTTTGGAACATTTTGTCACCGGCCGAGTCCAAAATTCAGCGATTCCCCATCTCAGCCCAGAAAGCAGGGTAGAACAACTTTTGTGGTGCCTTTCAGCTGCCTACCGGAGCAATGTAAAAATTACCAGGAGAACTCCTGTCTGGCACCTTCCCCGGTGGAGTTGTGCAGGGGGTGTGTTTGGAACATTTTGTCACCAGCCGACTCCAAAATTCAGCGTTTCCCCATCTCAGCCCAGAAAGCAGGTAGAACAACTTTTGTGGTGCCTTTCAGCTGCCTACCAAGGTAGTGTAAAAACTACCAAGAGAACTCCTGTCTGGCACCTTCCGTGGTGGAGTTGTGCATGGGGTGTGTTTGGAACATTTTGTCACCAGCCGACTCCAAAATTCAGCTGTTCCCCATCTCAGCCCAGAAAGCAGGTAGAACAACTTTTGTCGTGTCTTTCAGATGCCTACCAAGGTAGTGTAAAAACTACCAGGAGAACTCCTGTCTGGCACCTTCCCCGGTGGAGTTGTGCAGGGGGTGTGTTTGGAACATTTTGTCACCAGCCGACTCCAAAATTCAGCGGTTCCCCATCTCAGCCCAGAAAGCAGGTAGAACAACTTTTGTGGTGCCTTTCAGCTGCCTAACAAGGTAGTGTAAAAACTACCAGGAGAACTCCTGTCTGGCACCTTCCCCGGTGGAGTTGTGCAGGGGGTGTGTTTGGAACATTTTGTCACCAGCCGACTCCAAAATTCAGCGGTTCCCCATCTCAGCCCAGAAAGCAGGTAGAACAACTTTTGTGGTGCCTTTCAGATGCCTAACAAGGTAGTGTAAAAACTACCAACAGAATTCGTTCCTGGCGCCTTCCCCGGTGGAGTTGTGCATGGGGTGTGTTTGGAACATTTTGTCACCAGCCGACTCCAAAATTCAGCTGTTCCCCATCTCAGCCCAGAAAGCAGGTAGAACAACTTTTCTTGTGCCTTGCAGCTGCCTACCAAGGTAGTGTAAAAACTACCAACAGAATTCGTTCCTGGCACCTTCCCCGGTGGAGTTGTGCATGGGGTGTGTTTGGAACATTTTGTCACCAGCCGACTCCAAAATTCAGCGGTTCCCCATCTCAGCCCAGAAAGCAGGTAGAACAACTTTTGTAGTGCCTTTCTCTTGCCTACCGGAGCAATGTAAAAACTACCAGGAGAACTCCTGTCTGGCACCTTCCCCGGTGGAGTTGTGCATGGGGTGTGTTTGGAACATTTTGTCACCGGCCGACTCCAAAATTCAGCGGTTCCCCATCTCAGCCCAGAAAGCAGGTAGAACAACTTTTGTGGTGTCTTTCAGATGCCTACCAAGGTAGTGTAAAAACTACCAGGAGAACTCCTGTCTGGCACCTTCCCCGGTGGAGTTGTGCATGGGGTGTGTTTGGAACATTTTGTCACCAGCCGACTCCAAAATTCAGCGGTTCCCCATCTCAGCCCAGAAAGCAGGTAGAACAACTTTTGTGGTGCCTTTCAGCTGCCTACCAAGGTAGTGTAAAAACTACCAGGAGAACTCCTGTCTGGCACCTTCCCCGGTGGAGTTGTGCAGGGGGTGTGTTTGGAACATTTTGTCACCAGCCGAGTCCAAAATTCAGCGGTTCCCCATCTCAGCCCAGAAAGCAGGTAGAACAACTTTTGTGGTGTCTTTCAGATGCCTACCGGAGCAATGTAAAAACTACCAGGAGAACTCCTGTCTGGCACCTTCCCCGGTGGAGTTGTGCATGGGGTGTGTTTGGAACATTTTGTCACCAGCCGACTCCAAAATTCAGCGGTTCCCCATCTCAGCCCAGAAAGCAGGTAGAACAACTTTTGTGGTGTCTTTCAGATGCCTACCGGAGCAATGTAAAAACTACCAGGAGAACTCCTGTCTGGCACCTTCCCCGGTGGAGTTGTGCATGGGGTGTCTTTGGAACATTTTGTCACCAGCCGAGTCCAAAATTCAGCGGTTCCCCATCTCAGCCCAGAAAGCAGGTAGAACAACTTTTGTGGTGCCTTTCAAATGCCTACCAAGGTAGTGTAAAAACTACCAACAGAATTCGTTCCTGGCACCTTCCCCGGTGGAGTTGTGCATGGGGTGTGTTTGGAACATTTTGTCACCGGCCGAGCACAAAATTCAGCGATTCCCCATCTCAGCCCAGAAAGCAGGTAGAACAACTTTTGTCTTGTCTTTCAGATGCCTACCAAGGTAGTGTAAAAACTACTAAGAGAACTCCTGTCTGGCACCTTCCCCGGTGGAGTTGTGCAGGGGGTGTGTTTGGAACATTTTGTCACCGGCCGACTCCAAAATTCCATGATTCCCCATCTCAGCCCAGAAAGCAGGTAGAACAACTTTTGTCGTGTCTTTCAGATGCCTACCAAGGTAGTGTAAAAACTACCAGGAGAACTCCTGTCTGGCACCTTCCCCGGTGGAGTTGTGCATGGGGTGTGTTTGGAACATTTTGTCACCGGCCGAGTCCAAAATTCAGCGGTTCCCCATCTCAGCCCAGAAAGCAGGTAGAACAACTTTTGTGGTGCCTTTCAGCTGCCTACCGGAGCAATGTAAAAATTACCAGGAGAACTCCTGTCTGGCACCTTCCCCGGTGGAGTTGTGCATGGGGTGTGTTTGGAACATTTTGTCACCAGCCGACTCCAAAATTCAGCGTTTCCCCATCTCAGCCCAGAAAGCAGGTAGAACAACTTTTGTGGTGCCTTTCAGCTGCCTACCGGAGCAATGTAAAAATTACCAGGAGAACTCCTGTCTGGCACCTTCCCCGGTGGAGTTGTGCATGGGGTGTGTTTGGAACATTTTGTCACCAGCCGACTCCAAAATTCAGCGTTTCCCCATCTCAGCTCAGAAAGCAGGTAGAACAACTTTTGTGGTGCCTTTCAGCTGCCTACCAAGGTAGTGTAAAAACTACCAGGAGAACTCCTGTCTGGCACCTTCCCCGGTGGAGTTGTGCATGGGGTGTGTTTGGAACATTTTGTCACCGGCCGACTCCAAAATTCAGCGGTTCCCCATCTCAGCCCAGAAAGCAGGTAGAACAACTTTTGTGGTGCCTTTCAAATGCCTACCAAGGTAGTGTAAAAACTACCAAGAGAACTCCTGTCTGGCACCTTCCCCGGTGGAGTTGTGCATGGGGTGTGTTTGGAACATTTTGTCACCGGCCGAGTCCAAAATTCCATGATTCCCCATCTCAGCCCAGAAAGCAGGTAGAACAACTTTTCTTGTGCCTTTCAGCTGCCTAACAAGGTAGTGTAAAAACTACCAACAGAATTCGTTCCTGGCACCTTCCCCGGTGGAGTTGTGCATGGGGTGTCTGTGGAACATTTTGTCACCGGCCGACTCCAAAATTCAGCGGTTCCCCATCTCAGCCCAGAAAGCAGGTAGAACAACTTTTGTGGTGCCTTTCAAATGCCTACCAAGGTAGTGTAAAAACTACCAAGAGAACTCCTGTCTGGCACCTTCCCCGGTGGAGTTGTGCATGGGGTGTGTTTGGAACATTTTGTCACCGGCCGAGTCCAAAATTCCATGATTCCCCATCTCAGCCCAGAAAGCAGGTAGAACAACTTTTGTCGTGTCTTTCAGATGCCTACCAAGGTAGTGTAAAAACTACCAGGAGAACTCCTGTCTGGCACCTTCCCCGGTGGAGTTGTGCATGGGGTGTGTTTGGAACATTTTGTCACCAGCCGAGTACAAAATTCAGCGTTTCCCCATCTCAGCCCAGAAAGCAGGTAGAACAACTTTTGTGGTGCCTTTCAGCTGCCTACCAAGGTAGTGTAAAAACTACCAAGAGAACTCCTGTCTGGCACCTTCCCCGGTGGAGTTGTGCATGGGGTGTGTTTGGAACATTTTTTCACCGGCCGAGTCCAAAATTCAGCGGTTCCCCATCTCAGCCCAGAAAGCAGGTAGAAAAACTTTTGTGGTGCCTTTCAGCTGCCTACCGGAGCAATGTAAAAACTACCAGGAGAACTCCTGTCTGGCACCTTCCCCGGTGGAGTTGTGCATGGGGTGTGTTTGGAACATTTTGTCACCAGCCGACTCCAAAATTCAGCGTTTCCCCATCTCAGCCCAGAAAGCAGGTAGAACAACTTTTGTGGTGCCTTTCAGATGCCTACCAAGGTAGTGTAAAAACTACCAAGAGAACTCCTGTCTGGCACCTTCCCCGGTGGAGTTGTGCATGGGGTGTGTTTGGAACATTTTGTCACCAGCCGAGTCCAAAATTCAGCGGTTCCCCATCTCAGCCCAGAAAGCAGGTAGAACAACTTTTGTGGTGTCTTTCAGATGCCTACCGGAGCAATGTAAAAACTACCAGGAGAACTCCTGTCTGGCACCTTCCGTGGTGGAGTTGTGCAGGGGGTGTGTTTGGAACATTTTGTCACCAGCCGACTCCAAAATTCAGCGTTTCCCCATCTCAGCCCAGAAAGCAGGTAGAACAACTTTTGTGGTGCCTTTCAGCTGCCTACCAAGGTAGTGTAAAAACTACCAGGAGAACTCCTGTCTGGCACCTTCCCCGGTGGAGTTGTGCAGGGGGTGTGTTTGGAACATTTTGTCACCGGCCGACTCCAAAATTCAGCGGTTCCCCATCTCAGCCCACAAAGAAGGTAGAACAACTTTTCTTGTGCCTTTCAGCTGCCTAACAAGGTAGTGTAAAAACTACCAAAAGAATTCGTTCCTGGCACCTTCCCCGGTGGAGTTGTGCATGGGGTGTGTTTGGAACATTTTGTCACCGGCCGACTCCAAAATTCAGCGATTCCCCATCTCAGCCCAGAAAGCAGGTAGAACAACTTTTGTGGTGTCTTTTAGATGCCTACCAAGGTAGGGTAAAAACTACCAGGAGAACTCCTGTCTGGCACCTTCCCCGGTGGAGTTGTGCATGGGGTGTGTTTGGAACATTTTGTCACCGGCCGACTCCAAAATTCAGCGGTTCCCCATCTCAGCCCAGAAAGCAGGTAGAACAACTTTTTTGGTGTCTTTCAGATGCCTACCAAGGTAGTGTAAAAACTACCAGGAGTACTCCTGTCTGGCACCTTCCCCGGTGGAGTTGTGCATGGGGTTTGTTTGGAACATTTTGTCACCAGCCGACTCCAAAATTCAGCTGTTCCCCATCTCAGCCCAGAAAGCCGGTAGAACATCTTTTGTGGTGTCTTTCAGATGCCTACCAAGGTAGTGTAAAAACTACTAAGAGAACTCCTGTCTGGCACCTTCCCCGGTGGAGTTGTGCATGGGGTGTGTTTGGAACATTTTGTCACCGGCCGAGTCCAAAATTCAGCGATTCCCCATCTCAGCCCAGAAAGCAGGTAGAACAACTTTTGTCGTGTCTTTCAGATGCCTACCAAGGTAGTGTAAAAACTACTAAGAGAACTCCTGTCTGGCACCTTCCCCGGTGGAGTTGTGCATGGGGTGTGTTTGGAACATTTTGTCACCAGCCGACTCCAAAATTCAGCGTTTCCCCATCTCAGCCCCGAAAGCAGGTAGAACAACTTTTGTCTTGTCTTTCAGATGCCTACCAAGGTAGTGCAAAAACTACCAAGAGAACTCCTGTCTGGCACCTTCCCCGGTGGAGTTGTGCATGGGGTGTGTTTGGAACATTTTGTCACCAGCCGACTCCAAAATTCAGCGGTTCCCCATCTCAGCCCAGAAAGCAGGTAGAACAACTTTTGTGGTGCCTTTCAGATGCCTACCAAGGTAGTGTAAAAACTACCAACAGAATTCGTTCCTGGTGCCTTCCCCGGTGGAGTTGTGCATGGGGTGTGTTTGGAACATTTTGTCACCAGCCGACTCCAAAATTCAGCTGTTCCCCATCTCAGCCCAGAAAGCAGGTAGAACAACTTTTGTAGTGCCTTTCTCTTGCCTACCGGAGCAATGTAAAAACTACCAGGAGAACTCCTGTCTGGCACCTTCCCCGGTGGAGTTGTGCATGGGGTGTGTTTGGAACATTTTGTCACCAGCCGAGTACAAAATTCAGCGTTTCCCCATCTCAGCCCAGAAAGCAGGTAGAACAACTTTTGTGGTGCCTTTCAGCTGCCTACCAAGGTAGTGTAAAAACTACCAAGAGAACTCCTGTCTGGCACCTTCCCCGGTGGAGTTGTGCATGGGGTGTGTTTGGAACATTTTTTCACCGGCCGAGTCCAAAATTCAGCGGTTCCCCATCTCAGCCCAGAAAGCAGGTAGAAAAACTTTTGTGGTGCCTTTCAGCTGCCTACCGGAGCAATGTAAAAACTACCAGGAGAACTCCTGTCTGGCACCTTCCCCGGTGGAGTTGTGCATGGGGTGTGTTTGGAACATTTTGTCACCAGCCGACTCCAAAATTCAGCGTTTCCCCATCTCAGCCCAGAAAGCAGGTAGAACAACTTTTGTGGTGCCTTTCAGATGCCTACCAAGGTAGTGTAAAAACTACCAAGAGAACTCCTGTCTGGCACCTTCCCCGGTGGAGTTGTGCATGGGGTGTGTTTGGAACATTTTGTCACCAGCCGAGTCCAAAATTCAGCGGTTCCCCATCTCAGCCCAGAAAGCAGGTAGAACAACTTTTGTGGTGTCTTTCAGATGCCTACCGGAGCAATGTAAAAACTACCAGGAGAACTCCTGTCTGGCACCTTCCGTGGTGGAGTTGTGCAGGGGGTGTGTTTGGAACATTTTGTCACCAGCCGACTCCAAAATTCAGCGTTTCCCCATCTCAGCCCAGAAAGCAGGTAGAACAACTTTTGTGGTGCCTTTCAGCTGCCTACCAAGGTAGTGTAAAAACTACCAGGAGAACTCCTGTCTGGCACCTTCCCCGGTGGAGTTGTGCAGGGGGTGTGTTTGGAACATTTTGTCACCGGCCGACTCCAAAATTCAGCGGTTCCCCATCTCAGCCCACAAAGAAGGTAGAACAACTTTTCTTGTGCCTTTCAGCTGCCTAACAAGGTAGTGTAAAAACTACCAAAAGAATTCGTTCCTGGCACCTTCCCCGGTGGAGTTGTGCATGGGGTGTGTTTGGAACATTTTGTCACCGGCCGACTCCAAAATTCAGCGATTCCCCATCTCAGCCCAGAAAGCAGGTAGAACAACTTTTGTGGTGTCTTTTAGATGCCTACCAAGGTAGGGTAAAAACTACCAGGAGAACTCCTGTCTGGCACCTTCCCCGGTGGAGTTGTGCATGGGGTGTGTTTGGAACATTTTGTCACCGGCCGACTCCAAAATTCAGCGGTTCCCCATCTCAGCCCAGAAAGCAGGTAGAACAACTTTTTTGGTGTCTTTCAGATGCCTACCAAGGTAGTGTAAAAACTACCAGGAGTACTCCTGTCTGGCACCTTCCCCGGTGGAGTTGTGCATGGGGTTTGTTTGGAACATTTTGTCACCAGCCGACTCCAAAATTCAGCTGTTCCCCATCTCAGCCCAGAAAGCCGGTAGAACATCTTTTGTGGTGTCTTTCAGATGCCTACCAAGGTAGTGTAAAAACTACTAAGAGAACTCCTGTCTGGCACCTTCCCCGGTGGAGTTGTGCATGGGGTGTGTTTGGAACATTTTGTCACCGGCCGAGTCCAAAATTCAGCGATTCCCCATCTCAGCCCAGAAAGCAGGTAGAACAACTTTTGTCGTGTCTTTCAGATGCCTACCAAGGTAGTGTAAAAACTACTAAGAGAACTCCTGTCTGGCACCTTCCCCGGTGGAGTTGTGCATGGGGTGTGTTTGGAACATTTTGTCACCAGCCGACTCCAAAATTCAGCGTTTCCCCATCTCAGCCCCGAAAGCAGGTAGAACAACTTTTGTCTTGTCTTTCAGATGCCTACCAAGGTAGTGCAAAAACTACCAAGAGAACTCCTGTCTGGCACCTTCCCCGGTGGAGTTGTGCATGGGGTGTGTTTGGAACATTTTGTCACCAGCCGACTCCAAAATTCAGCGGTTCCCCATCTCAGCCCAGAAAGCAGGTAGAACAACTTTTGTGGTGCCTTTCAGATGCCTACCAAGGTAGTGTAAAAACTACCAACAGAATTCGTTCCTGGTGCCTTCCCCGGTGGAGTTGTGCATGGGGTGTGTTTGGAACATTTTGTCACCAGCCGACTCCAAAATTCAGCTGTTCCCCATCTCAGCCCAGAAAGCAGGTAGAACAACTTTTGTAGTGCCTTTCTCTTGCCTACCGGAGCAATGTAAAAACTACCAGGAGAACTCCTGTCTGGCACCTTCCCCGGTGGAGTTGTGCATGGGGTGTGTTTGGAACATTTTGTCACCAGCCGAGTCCAAAATTCAGCGGTTCCCCATCTCAGCCCCGAAAGCAGGTAGAACAACTTTTGTGGTGTCTTTCAGATGCCTACCAAGGTAGTGTAAAAACTACCAGGAGAACTCCTGTCTGGCACCTTCCCCGGTGGAGTTGTGCATGGGGTGTGTTTGGAACATTTTGTCACCAGCCGACTCCAAAATTCAGCGGTTCCCCATCTCAGCCCAGAAAGCAGGTAGAACAACTTTTGTGGTGCCTTTCAGCTGCCTACCAAGGCAGTGTAAAAACTACCAGGAGAACTCCTGTCTGGCACCTTCCCCGGTGGAGTTGTGCATGGGGTGTGTTTGGAACATTTTGTCACCAGCCGAGTCCAAAATTCAGCGGTTCCCCATCTCAGCCCAGAAAGCAGGTAGAACAACTTTTGTGGTGACTTTCAAATGCCTACCGGAGCAATGTAAAAACTACCAACAGAACTCGTTTCTGGCACCTTCCGTGGTGGAGTTGTGCAGGGGGTGTGTTTGGAACATTTTGTCACCAGCCGACTCCAAAATTCAGCGGTTCCCCATCTCAGCCCAGAAAGCAGGTAAAACAACTTTTGTGGTGTCTTTCAGATGCCTACCAAGGTAGTGTAAAAACTACCAGGAGAACTCCTGTCTGTCACCTTCCCCGGTGGAGTTGTGCATGGGGTGTGTTTGGAACATTTTGTCACCGGCCGACTCCAAAATTCAGCGATTCCCCATCTCAGCCCAGAAAGCAGGTAGAACAACTTTTGTGGTGTCTTTCAGATGCCTACCGGAGCAATGTAAAAACTACCAGGAGAACTCCTGTCTGACACCTTCCCCGGTGGAGTTGTGCGTGGGGTGTGTTTGGAACATTTTGTCACCGGCCGACTCCAAAATTCAGCGATTCCCCATCTCAGCCCAGAAAGCAGGTAGAACAACTTTTGTCGTGTCTTTCAGATGCCTACCAAGGTAGTGTAAAAACTACCAGGAGAACTCCTGTCTGGCACCTTCCCCGGTGGAGTTGTGCATGGGGTGTGTTTGGAACATTTTGTCACCAGCCGACTCCAAAATTCAGCTGTTCCCCATCTCAGCCCAGAAAGCAGGTAGAACAACTTTTGTGGTGCCTTTCAGATGCCTACCAAGGTAGTGTAAAAACTACCAACAGAATTCGTTCCTGGCACCTTCCCCGGTGGAGTTGTGCATGGGGTGTGTTTGGAACATTTTGTCACCGGCCGACTCCAAAATTCAGCGGTTCCCCATCTCAGCCCAGAAAGCAGGTAGAACAACTTTTGTAGTGCCTTTCTCTTGCCTACCGGGGTAGTGTAAAAACTACCAGGAGAACTCGTTTCTGGCACCTTCCCCGGAGGAGTTGTGCAGGGGGTGTGTTTGGAACATTTTGTCACCGGCCGACTCCAAAATTCAGCGGTTCCCCATCTCAGCCCAGAAAGCAGGTAGAACAACTTTTGTGGTGCCTTTCAAATGCCCACCAAGGTAGTGTAAAAACTATCAGGAGAACTCCTGTCTGGCACCTTCCGTGGTGGAGTTGT
Organism: Falco biarmicus; assembly: GCF_023638135.1. NCBI lineage: Eukaryota > Metazoa > Chordata > Aves > Falconiformes > Falconidae > Falco > Falco biarmicus. The sequence goes on along the minus strand of NC_079298.1, from coordinate 444,816 downwards.
GCATGGGTTGTCTTTGGAACATTTTGTCACCAGCCGACTCCAAAATTCAGCGGTTCCCCATCTCAGCCCAGAAAGCAGGTAGAAAAACTCTTGTGGTGTCTTTCAGATGCCTACCAAGGTAGTGTAAAAACTACCAGAAGAACTCCTGTCTGGCACCTTCCCCGGTGGAGTTGTGCATGGGGTGTGTTTGGAACATTTTGTCACCAGCCGACTCCAAAATTCAGCGGTTCCCCATCTCAGCCCAGAAAGCAGGTAGAACAACTTTTGTGGTGCCTTTCAGCTGCCTACCAAGGTAGTGTAAAAACTACCAAGAGAACTCCTGTCTGGCACCTTCCCCGGTGGAGTTGTGCATGGGGTGTGTTTGGAACATTTTGTCACCGGCCGACTCCAAAATTCAGCGGTTCCCCATCTTAGACCAGAAAGCAGGAAGAACAACTTTTGTGGTGCCTTTCAAATGCCTACCAAGGTAGTGTAAAAACTACCAGGAGAACTCCTGTCTGGCACCTTCCCCGGTGGAGTTGTGCAGGGGGTGTGTTTGGAACATTTTGTCACCAGCCAACTCCAAAATTCAGCGTTTCCCCATCTCAGCCCAGAAAGCAGATAGAACAACTTTTGTGGTGCCTTTCAGCTGCCTACCAAGGTAGTGTAAAAACTACCAGGAGAACTCCTGTCTGACACCTTCCCCGGTGGTGTTGTGCGTGGGGTGTGTTTGGAACATTTTGTCACCGGCCGACTCCAAAATTCAGCGATTCCCCATCTCAGCCCAGAAAGCAGGTAGAACAACTTTTGTCGTGTCTTTCAGATGCCTACCAAGGTAGTGTAAAAACTACCAGGAGAACTCCTGTCTGGCACCTTCCCCGGTGGAGTTGTGCATGGGGTGTGTTTGGAACATTTTGTCACCGGCCGAGTCCAAAATTCAGCGGTTCCCCATCTCAGCCCAGAAAGCAGGTAGAACAACTTTTGTGGTGCCTTTCAGCTGCCTACCGGAGCAATGTAAAAACTACCAGGAGAACTCCTGTCTGGCACCTTCCCCGGTGGAGTTGTGCATGGGGTGTGTTTGGAACATTCTGTCACCAGCCGACTCCAAAATTCAGCGTTTCCCCATCTCAGCCCAGAAAGCAGGTAGAACAACTTTTGTGGTGCCTTTCAGCTGCCTACCAAGGTAGTGTAAAAACTACTAAGAGAACTCCGGTCTGGCACCTTCCCCAGTGGAGTTGTGCATGGGGTGTGTTTGGAACATTTTGTCACCAGCCGACTCCAAAATTCAGCTGTTCCCCATCTCAGCCCAGAAAGCAGGTAGAACAACTTTTGTGGTGCCTTTCAGCTGCCTACCAAGGTAGTGTAAAAACTACCAACAGAATTCGTTCCTGGCACCTTCCCCGGTGGAGTTGTGCATGGGGTGTGTTTGGAACATTTTGTCACCGGCCGACTCCAAAATTCAGCGGTTCCCCATCTCAGCCCAGAAAGCAGGTAGAACAACTTTTGTAGTGCCTTTCTCTTGCCTACCGGGGTAGTGTAAAAACTACCAACAGAACTCGTTTCTGGCACCTTCCCCGGAGGAGTTGTGCAGGGGGTGTGTTTGGAACATTTTGTCACCGGCCGACTCCAAAATTCAGCGTTTCCCCATCTCAGCCCAGAAAGCAGGTAGAACAACTTTTGTGGTGCCTTTCAAATGCCCACCAAGGTAGTGTAAAAACTATCAGGAGAACTCCTGTCTGGCACCTTCCGTGGTGGAGTTGTGCATGGGGTGTGTTTGGAACATTTTGTCACCAGCCGAGTCCAAAATTCAGCGGTTCCCCATCTCAGCCCAGAAAGCAGGTAGAACAACTTTTGTGGTGACTTTCAAATGCCTACCGGAGCAATGTAAAAACTACCAGGAGAACTCCTGTCTGGCACCTTCCCCGGTGGAGTTGTGCATGGGGTGTGTTCGGAACATTTTGTCACCAGCCGACTCCAAAATTCAGCGGTTCCCCATCTCAGCCCAGAAAGCAGGTAGAACAACTTTTGTGGTGCCTTTCAGCTGCCTACCAAGGTAGTGTAAAAACTACCAAGAGAACTCCTGTCTGGCACCTTCCCCGGTGGAGTTGTGCATGGGGTGTGTTTGGAACATTTTGTCACCGGCCGACTCCAAAATTCAGCGGTTCCCCATCTCAGACCAGAAAGCAGGTAGAACAACTTTTGTGGTGCCTTTCAAATGCCCACCAAGGTAGTGTAAAAACTATCAGGAGAACTCCTGTCTGGCACCTTCCGTGGTGGAGTTGTGCATGGGGTGTCTTTGGAACATTTTGTCACCAGCCGAGTCCAAAATTCAGCGGTTCCCCATCTCAGCCCAGAAAGCAGGTAGAACAACTTTTGTGGTGCCTTTCAGCTGCCTACCAAGGTAGTGTAAAAACTACCAAGAGAACTCCTGTCTGGCACCTTCCGTGGTGGAGTTGTGCAGGGGGTGTGTTTGGAACATTTTGTCAACAGCCAAGTCCAAAATTCAGCGATTCCCCATCTCAGCCCAGAAAGCAGGTAGAACAACTTTTGTCGTGTCTTTCAGATGCCTACCAAGGTAGTGTAAAAACTACCAGGAGAACTCCTGTCTGGCACCTTCCGTGGTGGAGTTGTGCATGGGGTGTGTTTGGAACATTTTGTCACCAGCCGAGTCCAAAATTCAGCGGTTCCCCATCTCAGCCCAGAAAGCAGGTAGAACAACTTTTGTGGTGACTTTCAAATGCCTACCGGAGCAATGTAAAAACTACCAGGAGAACTCCTGTCTGGCACCTTCCGTGGTGGAGTTGTGCAGGGGGTGTGTTTGGAACATTTTGTCACCGGCCGACTCCAAAATTCAGCGGTTCCCCATCTCAGCCCAGAAAGCAGGTAAAACAACTTTTGTGGTGTCTTTCAGATGCCTACCAAGGTAGTGTAAAAACTACGAGGAGAACTCCTGTCTGTCACCTTCCCCGGTGGAGTTGTGCATGGGGTGTGTTTGGAACATTTTGTCACCAGCCGAGTCCAAAATTCAGCGGTTCCCCATCTCAGCCCAGAAAGCAGGTAGAACAACTTTTGTGGTGTCTTTCAGATGCCTACCGGAGCAATGTAAAAACTACCAGGAGAACTCCTGTCTGGCACCTTCCCCGGTGGAGTTGTGCATGGGGTGTGTTTGGAACATTTTGTCACCGGCCGAGTCCAAAATTCAGCGATTCCCCATCTCAGACCAGAAAGCAGGAAGAACAACTTTTGTGGTGTCTTTCAGATGCCTACCAAGGTAGTGTAAAAACTACTAAGAGAACTCCTGTCTGGCACCTTCCCCGGTGGAGTTGTGCATGGGGTGTGTTTGGAACATTTTGTCACCAGCCGACTCCAAAATTCAGCGATTCCCCATCTCAGACCAGAAAGCAGGTAGAACAACTTTTGTCTTGTCTTTCAGATGCCTACCAAGGTAGTGTAAAAACTACTAAGAGAACTCCTGTCTGGCACCTTCCCCGGTGGAGTTGTGCAGGGGGTGTGTTTGGAACATTTTGTCACCGGCCGACTCCAAAATTCAGCGGTTCCCCATCTCAGCCCCGAAAGCAGGTAGAACAACTTTTGTGGTGCCTTTCAGCTGCCTACCAAGGTAGTGTAAAAACTACTAAGAGAACTCCTGTCTGGCACCTTCCCCGGTGGAGTTGTGCATGGGGTGTGTTTGGAACATTTTGTCACCAGCCGAGTCCAAAATTCAGCGTTTCCCCATCTCAGCCCAGAAAGCAGGTAGAACAACTTTTGTCGTGTCTTTCAGATGCCTACCAAGGTAGTGTAAAAACTACCAGGAGAACTCCTGTCTGGCACCTTCCCCGGTGGAGTTGTGCATGGGGTGTGTTTGGAACATTTTGTCACCGGCCGAGTCCAAAATTCAGCGGTTCCCCATCTCAGCCCAGAAAGCAGGTAGAACAACTTTTGTGGTGCCTTTCAGATGCCTACCAAGGTAGTGTAAAAACTACCAAGAGAACTCCTGTCTGGCACCTTCCCCGGTGGAGTTGTGCATGGGGTGTGTTTGGAACATTTTGTCACCGGCCGAGTCCAAAATTCAGCGGTTCCCCATCTCAGCCCAGAAAGCAGGTAGAACAACTTTTGTGGTGCCTTTCAAATGCCTACCAAGGTAGTGTAAAAACTACCAGGAGAACTCCTGTCTGGCACCTTCCCCGGTGGAGTTGTGCGTGGGGTGTGTTTGGAACATTTTGTCACCGGCCGACTCCAAAATTCAGCGATTCCCCATCTCAGCCCAGAAAGCAGGTAGAACAACTTTTGTCGTGTCTTTCAGATGCCTACCAAGGTAGTGTAAAAACTACCAGGAGAACTCCTGTCTGGCACCTTCCCCGGTGGAGTTGTGCATGGGGTGTGTTTGGAACATTTTGTCACCGGCCGACTCCAAAATTCAGCGGTTCCCCATCTCAGCCCAGAAAGCAGGTAGAACAACTTTTGTGGTGTCTTTCAGATGCCTACCGGAGCAATGTAAAAACTACCAGGAGAACTCCTGTCTGGCACCTTCCCCGGTGGAGTTGTGCATGGGGTGTGTTTGGAACATTTTGTCACCAGCCGACTCCAAAATTCAGCGGTTCCCCATCTCAGCCCAGAAAGCAGGTAGAACAACTTTTGTGGTGTCTTTCAGATGCCTACCGGAGCAATGTAAAAACTACCAGGAGAACTCCTGTCTGGCACCTTCCCCGGTGGAGTTGTGCATGGGGTGTCTTTGGAACATTTTGTCACCAGCCGAGTCCAAAATTCAGCGGTTCCCCATCTCAGCCCAGAAAGCAGGTAGAACAACTTTTGTGGTGCCTTTCAAATGCCTAACAAGGTAGTGTAAAAACTACCAAGAGAACTCCTGTCTGGCACCTTCCCCGGTGGAGTTGTGCATGGGGTGTGTTTGGAACATTTTGTCACCAGCCGACTCCAAAATTCAGCGGATCCCCATCTCAGCCCAGAAAGCAGGTAAAACAACTTTTGTGGTGTCTTTCAGATGCCTACCAAGGTAGGGTAAAAACTACCAGGAGAACTCCTGTCTGGCACCTTCCCCGGTGGAGTTGTGCATGGGGTGTGTTTGGAACATTTTGTCACCGGCCGACTCCAAAATTCAGCGGTTCCCCATCTCAGCCCAGAAAGCAGGTAGAACAACTTTTGTGGTGTCTTTCAGATGCCTACCAAGGTAGTGTAAAAACTACCAGGAGAACTCCTGTCTGGCACCTTCCCCGGTGGAGTTGTGCATGGGGTGTGTTTGGAACATTTTGTCACCAGCCGAGTCCAAAATTCAGCTGTTCCCCATCTCAGCCCAGAAAGCAGGTAGAACAACTTTTGTGGTGTCTTTCAGATGCCTACCAAGGTAGTGTAAAAACTACTAAGAGAACTCCTGTCTGGCACCTTCCCCGGTGGAGTTGTGCATGGGGTGTGTTTGGAACATTTTGTCACCAGCCGACTCCAAAATTCAGCGGTTCCCCATCTCAGACCAGAAAGCAGGTAGAACAACTTTTGTCTTGTCTTTCAGATGCCTACCAAGGTAGTGTAAAAACTACTAAGAGAACTCCTGTCTGGCACCTTCCCCGGTGGAGTTGTGCAGGGGGTGTGTTTGGAACATTTTGTCACCGGCCGACTCCAAAATTCAGCGGTTCCCCATCTCAGCCCCGAAAGCAGGTAGAACAACTTTTGTGGTGCCTTTCAGCTGCCTACCAAGGTAGTGTAAAAACTACTAAGAGAACTCCTGTCTGGCACCTTCCCCGGTGGAGTTGTGCATGGGGTGTGTTTGGAACATTTTGTCACCGGCCGAGTCCAAAATTCAGCGTTTCCCCATCTCAGCCCAGAAAGCAGGTAGAACAACTTTTGTCGTGTCTTTCAGATGCCTACCAAGGTAGTGTAAAAACTACCAGGAGAACTCCTGTCTGGCACCTTCCCCGGTGGAGTTGTGCATGGGGTGTGTTTGGAACATTTTGTCACCGGCCGAGTCCAAAATTCAGCGTTTCCCCATCTCAGCCCAGAAAGCAGGTAGAAAAACTTTTGTGGTGCCTTTCAGCTGCCTACCGGAGCAATGTAAAAACTACCAGGAGAACTCCTGTCTGGCACCTTCCCCGGTGGAGTTGTGCATGGGGTGTGTTTGGAACATTTTGTCACCAGCCGACTCCAAAATTCAGCGGTTCCCCATCTCAGCCCAGAAAGCAGGTAGAACAACTTTTGTGGTGCCTTTCAGCTGCCTACCAAGGTAGTGTAAAAACTACCAAGAGAACTCCTGTCTGGCACCTTCCCCGGTGGAGTTGTGCATGGGGTGTGTTTGGAACATTTTGTCACCAGCCGACTCCAAAATTCAGCGGTTCCCCATCTCAGCCCACAAAGCAGGTACAACTTCTTTTCTTGTGCCTTTCAGCTGCCTACCAAGGTAGTGTAAAAACTACCAACAGAATTCGTTCCTGGCACCTTCCCCGGTGGAGTTGTGCATGGGGTGTGTTTGGAACATTTTGTCACCGGCCGACTCCAAAATTCAGCGGTTCCCCATCTCAGCCCAGAAAGCAGGTAGAACAACTTTTGTGGTGTCTTTCAGATGCCTACCGGAGCAATGTAAAAACTACCAGGAGAACTCCTGTCTGGCACCTTCCCCGGTGGAGTTGTGCATGGGGTGTGTTTGGAACATTTTGTCACCGGCCGACTCCAAAATTCAGCGGTTCCCCATCTCAGCCCAGAAAGCAGGTAGAACAACTTTTTGTGGTGTCTTTCAGATGCCTACCGGAGCAATGTAAAAACTACCAGGAGAACTCCTGTCTGGCACCTTCCCCGTGGAGTTGTGCATGGGGTGTGTTTGGAACATTTTGTCACCAGCCGACTCCAAAATTCAGCGGTTCCCCATCTCAGCCCAGAAAGCAGGTAAAACAACTTTTGTGGTGTCTTTCAGATGCCTACCAAGGTAGGGTAAAAAACTACCAGGAGAACTCCTGTCCTGGCACCTTCCCCGGTGGAGTTGTGCATGGGGTGTGTTTGGAACATTTTGTCACCAGCCGACTCCAAAATTCAGCGGTTCCCCATCTCAGCCCAGAAAGCAGGTAGAACAACTTTTGTGGTGCCTTTCAGGTGCCTACCAAGGTAGTGTAAAAACTACCAAGAGAACTCCTGCCTGGCACCTTCCCCGGTGGAGTTGTGCATGGGGTGTGTTTGGAACATTTTGTCACCAGCCGACTCCAAAATTCAGCGGTTCCCCATCTCAGCCCACAAAGCAGGTACAACTTCTTTTCTTGTGCCTTTCAGCTGCCTACCAAGGTAGTGTAAAAACTACCAACAGAATTCGTTCCTGGCACCTTCCCCGGTGGAGTTGTGCATGGGGTGTGTTTGGAACATTTTGTCACCGGCCGACTCCAAAATTCAGCGGTTCCCCATCTCAGCCCAGAAAGCAGGTAAAACAACTTTTGTGGTGTCTTTCAGATGCCTACCGGAGCAATGTAAAAACTACCAGGAGAACTCCTGTCTGGCACCTTCCGTGGTGGAGTTGTGCAGGGGGTGTGTTTGGAACATTTTGTCACCAGCCGACTCCAAAATTCAGCGTTTCCCCATCTCAGCCCAGAAAGCAGGTAGAACAACTTTTGTGGTGCCTTTCAGCTGCCTACCAAGGTAGTCTAAAAACTACCAGGAGAACTCCTGTCTGGCACCTTCCCCGGTGGAGTTGTGCATGGGGTGTGTTTGGAACATTTTGTCACCGGCCGACTCCAAAATTCAGCGGTTCCCCATCTCAGCCCACAAAGCAGGTAGAACAACTTTTGTGGTGCCTTTCAGCTGCCTAACAAGGTAGTGTAAAAACTACCAACAGAATTCGTTCCTGGCACCTTCCCCGGTGGAGTTGTGCATGGGGTGTCTGTGGAACATTTTGTCACCAGCCGACTCCAAAATTCAGCGGATCCCCATCTCAGCCCAGAAAGCAGGTAAAACAACTTTTGTGGTGTCTTTCAGATGCCTACCAAGGTAGGGTAAAAACTACCAGGAGAACTCCTGTCTGGCACCTTCCCCGGTGGAGTTGTGCATGGGTTGTGTTTGGAACATTTTGTCACCGGCCGACTCCAAAATTCAGCGGTTCCCCATCTCAGCCCAGAAAGCAGGTAGAACAACTTTTGTGGTGTCTTTCAGATGCCTACCAAGGTAGTGTAAAAACTACCAGGAGAACTCCTGTCTGGCACCTTCCCCGGTGGAGTTGTGCATGGGGTTTGTTTGGAACATTTTGTCACCAGCCGAGTCCAAAATTCAGCTGTTCCCCATCTCAGCCCAGAAAGCCGGTAGAACATCTTTTGTGGTGTCTTTCAGATGCCTACCAAGGTAGTGTAAAAACTACTAAGAGAACTCCTGTCTGGCACCTTCCCCGGTGGAGTTGTGCATGGGGTGTGTTTGGAACATTTTGTCACCGGCCGAGTCCAAAATTCAGCGATTCCCCATCTCAGCCCAGAAAGCAGGTAGAACAACTTTTGTGGTGTTTTTCAGATGCCTACCAAGGTAGTGTAAAAACTACTAAGAGAACTCCTGTCTGGCACCTTCCCCGGTGGAGTTGTGCATGGGGTGTGTTTGGAACATTTTGTCACCAGCCGACTCCAAAATTCAGCGATTCCCCATCTCAGCCCCGAAAGCAGGTAGAACAACTTTTGTGGTGTCTTTCAGATGCCTACCAAGGTAGGGTAAAAACTACCAGGAGAACTCCTGTCTGGCACCTTCCCCGGTGGAGTTGTGCATGGGGTGTGTTTGGAACATTTTGTCACCAGCCGACTCCAAAATTCAGCGGTTCCCCATCTCAGCCCAGAAAGCAGGTAGAACAACTTTTGTGGTGCCTTTCAGGTGCCTACCAAGGTAGTGTAAAAACTACCAAGAGAACTCCTGCCTGGCACCTTCCCCGGTGGAGTTGTGCATGGGGTGTGTTTGGAACATTTTGTCACCAGCCGACTCCAAAATTCAGCGGTTCCCCATCTCAGCCCACAAAGCAGGTACAACTTCTTTTCTTGTGCCTTTCAGCTGCCTACCAAGGTAGTGTAAAAACTACCAACAGAATTCGTTCCTGGCACCTTCCCCGGTGGAGTTGTGCATGGGGTGTGTTTGGAACATTTTGTCACCGGCCGACTCCAAAATTCAGCGGTTCCCCATCTCAGCCCAGAAAGCAGGTAGAACAACTTTTGTGGTGTCTTTCAGATGCCTACCGGAGCAATGTAAAAACTACCAGGAGAACTCCTGTCTGGCACCTTCCGTGGTGGAGTTGTGCAGGGGGTGTGTTTGGAACATTTTGTCACCAGCCGACTCCAAAATTCAGCGTTTCCCCATCTCAGCCCAGAAAGCAGGTAGAACAACTTTTGTGGTGCCTTTCAGCTGCCTACCAAGGTAGTCTAAAAACTACCAGGAGAACTCCTGTCTGGCACCTTCCCGGTGGAGTTGTGCATGGGGTGTGTTTGGAACATTTTGTCACCGGCCGACTCCAAAATTCAGCGGTTCCCCATCTCAGCCCACAAAGCAGGTAGAACAACTTTTGTGGTGCCTTTCAGCTGCCTAACAAGGTAGTGTAAAAACTACCAACAGAATTCGTTCCTGGCACCTTCCCCGGTGGAGTTGTGCATGGGGTGTCTGTGGAACATTTTGTCACCAGCCGACTCCAAAATTCAGCGGATCCCCATCTCAGCCCAGAAAGCAGGTAAAACAACTTTTGTGGTGTCTTTCAGATGCCTACCAAGGTAGGGTAAAAACTACCAGGAGAACTCCTGTCTGGCACCTTCCCCGGTGGAGTTGTGCATGGGGTGTGTTTGGAACATTTTGTCACCGGCCGACTCCAAAATTCAGCGGTTCCCCATCTCAGCCCAGAAAGCAGGTAGAACAACTTTTGTGGTGTCTTTCAGATGCCTACCAAGGTAGTGTAAAAACTACCAGGAGAACTCCTGTCTGGCACCTTCCCCGGTGGAGTTGTGCATGGGGTTTGTTTGGAACATTTTGTCACCAGCCGAGTCCAAAATTCAGCGGTTCCCCATCTCAGCCCAGAAAGCCGGTAGAACATCTTTTGTGGTGTCTTTCAGATGCCTACCAAGGTAGTGTAAAAACTACTAAGAGAACTCCTGTCTGGCACCTTCCCCGGTGGAGTTGTGCATGGGGTGTGTTTGGAACATTTTGTCACCGGCCGAGTCCAAAATTCAGCGATTCCCCATCTCAGCCCAGAAAGCAGGTAGAACAACTTTTGTGGTGTTTTTCAGATGCCTACCAAGGTAGTGTAAAAACTACTAAGAGAACTCCTGTCTGGCACCTTCCCCGGTGGAGTTGTGCATGGGGTGTGTTTGGAACATTTTGTCACCAGCCGACTCCAAAATTCAGCGATTCCCCATCTCAGCCCCGAAAGCAGGTAGAACAACTTTTGTGGTGTCTTTCAGATGCCTACCAAGGTAGTGTAAAAACTACTAAGAGAACTCCTGTCTGGCACCTTCCCCGGTGGAGTTGTGCGTGGGGTGTGTTTGGAACATTTTGTCACCGGCCGACTCCAAAATTCAGCGGTTCCCCATCTCAGCCCCGAAAGCAGGTAGAACAACTTTTGTGGTGTCTTTCAGATGCCTACCAAGGTAGTGTAAAAACTACTAAGAGAACTCCTGTCTGGCACCTTCCCCGGTGGAGTTGTGCATGGGGTGTGTTTGGAACATTTTGTCACCAGCCGAGTCCAAAATTCAGCGTTTCCCCATCTCAGCCCAGAAAGCAGGTAGAACAACTTTTGTGGTGTCTTTCAGATGCCTACCAAGGTAGTGTAAAAACTACCAGGAGAACTCCTGTCTGGCACCTTCCCCGGTGGAGTTGTGCATGGGGTGTGTTTGGAACATTTTTTCACCGGCCGAGTCCAAAATTCAGCGGTTCCCCATCTCAGCCCAGAAAGCAGGTAGAAAAACTTTTGTGGTGCCTTTCAGCTGCCTACCGGAGCAATGTAAAAACTACCAGGAGAACTCCTGTCTGGCACCTTCCCCGGTGGAGTTGTGCATGGGGTGTGTTTGGAACATTTTGTCACCAGCCGACTCCAAAATTCAGCGGTTCCCCATCTCAGCCCAGAAAGCAGGTAGAACAACTTTTGTGGTGCCTTTCAGCTGCCTACCAAGGTAGTGTAAAAACTACCAAGAGAACTCCTGTCTGGCACCTTCCCCAGTGGAGTTGTGCATGGGGTGTGTTTGGAACATTTTGTCACCAGCCGACTCCAAAATTCAGCGGTTCCCCATCTCAGCCCACAAAGCAGGTACAACTTCTTTTCTTGTGCCTTTCAGCTGCCTACCAAGGTAGTGTAAAAACTACCAACAGAATTCGTTCCTGGCACCTTCCCCGGTGGAGTTGTGCATGGGGTGTGTTTGGAACATTTTGTCACCGGCCGACTCCAAAATTCAGCGGTTCCCCATCTCAGCCCAGAAAGCAGGTAGAACAACTTTTGTGGTGTCTTTCAGATGCCTACCGGAGCAATGTAAAAACTACCAGGAGAACTCCTGTCTGGCACCTTCCCCGGTGGAGTTGTGCATGGGGTGTGTTTGGAACATTTTTTCACCGGCCGAGTCCAAAATTCAGCGGTTCCCCATCTCAGCCCAGAAAGCAGGTAGAACAACTTTTGTGGTGTCTTTCAGATGCCTACCAAGGTAGGGTAAAAACTACCAGGAGAACTCCTGTCTGGCACCTTCCCCGGTGGAGTTGTGCATGGGGTGTGTTTGGAACATTTTGTCACCGGCCGACTCCAAAATTCAGCGGTTCCCCATCTCAGCCCAGAAAGCAGGTAGAACAACTTTTGTGGTGTCTTTCAGATGCCTACCAAGGTAGTGTAAAAACTACCAGGAGAACTCCTGTCTGGCACCTTCCCCGGTGGAGTTGTGCATGGGGTGTGTTTGGAACATTTTGTCACCAGCCGACTCCAAAATTCAGCGGATCCCCATCTCAGCCCAGAAAGCAGGTAAAACAACTTTTGTGGTGTCTTTCAGATGCCTACCAAGGTAGGGTAAAAACTACCAGGAGAACTCCTGTCTGGCACCTTCCCCGGTGGAGTTGTGCATGGGGTGTGTTTGGAACATTTTGTCACCGGCCGACTCCAAAATTCAGCGGTTCCCCATCTCAGCCCAGAAAGCAGGTAGAACAACTTTTGTGGTGTCTTTCAGATGCCTACCAAGGTAGTGTAAAAACTACCAGGAGAACTCCTGTCTGGCACCTTCCCCGGTGGAGTTGTGCATGGGGTTTGTTTGGAACATTTTGTCACCAGCCGAGTCCAAAATTCAGCTGTTCCCCATCTCAGCCCAGAAAGCCGGTAGAACAACTTTTGTGGTGTCTTTCAGATGCCTACCAAGGTAGTGTAAAAACTACTAAGAGAACTCCTGTCTGGCACCTTCCCCGGTGGAGTTGTGCATGGGGTGTGTTTGGAACATTTTGTCACCGGCCGAGTCCAAAATTCAGCGATTCCCCATCTCAGACCAGAAAGCAGGAAGAACAACTTTTGTGGTGTCTTTCAGATGCCTACCAAGGTAGTGTAAAAACTACTAAGAGAACTCCTGTCTGGCACCTTCCCCGGTGGAGTTGTGCATGGGGTGTGTTTGGAACATTTTGTCACCAGCCGACTCCAAAATTCAGCGATTCCCCATCTCAGACCAGAAAGCAGGTAGAACAACTTTTGTCTTGTCTTTCAGATGCCTACCAAGGTAGTGTAAAAACTACTAAGAGAACTCCTGTCTGGCACCTTCCCCGGTGGAGTTGTGCATGGGGTGTGTTTGGAACATTTTGTCACCGGCCGACTCCAAAATTCAGCGGTTCCCCATCTCAGCCCCGAAAGCAGGTAGAACAACTTTTGTGGTGCCTTTCAGCTGCCTACCAAGGTAGTGTAAAAACTACTAAGAGAACTCCTGTCTGGCACCTTCCCCGGTGGAGTTGTGCATGGGGTGTGTTTGGAACATTTTGTCACCAGCCGAGTCCAAAATTCAGCGTTTCCCCATCTCAGCCCAGAAAGCAGGTAGAACAACTTTTGTCGTGTCTTTCAGATGCCTACCAAGGTAGTGTAAAAACTACCAGGAGAACTCCTGTCTGGCACCTTCCCCGGTGGAGTTGTGCATGGGGTGAGTTTGGAACATTTTTTCACCGGCCGAGTCCAAAATTCAGCGGTTCCCCATCTCAGCCCAGAAAGCAGGTAGAAAAACTTTTGTGGTGCCTTTCAGCTGCCTACCGGAGCAATGTAAAAACTACCAGGAGAACTCCTGTCTGGCACCTTCCCCGGTGGAGTTGTGCATGGGGTGTGTTTGGAACATTTTGTCACCAGCCGACTCCAAAATTCAGCGGTTCCCCATCTCAGCCCACAAAGCAGGTACAACTTCTTTTCTTGTGCCTTTCAGCTGCCTACCAAGGTAGTGTAAAAACTACCAACAGAATTCGTTCCTGGCACCTTCCCCGGTGGAGTTGTGCATGGGGTGTGTTTGGAACATTTTGTCACCGGCCGACTCCAAAATTCAGCGGTTCCCCATCTCAGCCCAGAAAGCAGGTAGAACAACTTTTGTGGTGTCTTTCAGATGCCTACCGGAGCAATGTAAAAACTACCAGGAGAACTCCTGTCTGGCACCTTCCCCGGTGGAGTTGTGCATGGGGTGTGTTTGGAACATTTTGTCACCGGCCGACTCCAAAATTCAGCGGTTCCCCATCTCAGCCCAGAAAGCAGGTAGAACAACTTTTGTGGTGTCTTTCAGATGCCTACCGGAGCAATGTAAAAACTACCAGGAGAACTCCTGTCTGGCACCTTCCCCGGGGGAGTTGTGCATGGGGTGTGTTTGGAACATTTTGTCACCAGCCGACTCCAAAATTCAGCGGTTCCCCATCTCAGCCCAGAAAGCAGGTAAAACAACTTTTGTGGTGTCTTTCAGATGCCTACCAAGGTAGGGTAAAAACTACCAGGAGAACTCCTGTCTGGCACCTTCCCCGGTGGAGTTGTGCATGGGGTGTGTTTGGAACATTTTGTCACCAGCCGACTCCAAAATTCAGCGGTTCCCCATCTCAGCCCAGAAAGCAGGTAGAACAACTTTTGTGGTGCCTTTCAGGTGCCTACCAAGGTAGTGTAAAAACTACCAAGAGAACTCCTGCCTGGCACCTTCCCCGGTGGAGTTGTGCATGGGGTGTGTTTGGAACATTTTGTCACCGGCCGACTCCAAAATTCAGCGGTTCCCCATCTCAGCCCAGAAAGCAGGTAGAACAACTTTTGTGGTGTCTTTCAGATGCCTACCGGAGCAATGTAAAAACTACCAGGAGAACTCCTGTCTGGCACCTTCCGTGGTGGAGTTGTGCAGGGGGTGTGTTTGGAACATTTTGTCACCAGCCGACTCCAAAATTCAGCGTTTCCCCATCTCAGCCCAGAAAGCAGGTAGAACAACTTTTGTGGTGCCTTTCAGCTGCCTACCAAGGTAGTGTAAAAACTACCAGGAGAACTCCTGTCTGGCACCTTCCCCGGTGGAGTTGTGCATGGGGTGTGTTTGGAACATTTTGTCACCGGCCGACTCCAAAATTCAGCGGTTCCCCATCTCAGCCCACAAAGCAGGTAGAACAACTTTTGTGGTGCCTTTCAGCTGCCTAACAAGGTAGTGTAAAAACTACCAACAGAATTCGTTCCTGGCACCCTTCCCCGGTGGAGTTGTGCATGGGGTGTCTGTGGAACATTTTGTCACCAGCCGACTCCAAAATTCAGCGGATCCCCATCTCAGCCCAGAAAGCATGTAAAACAACTTTTGTGGTGTCTTTCAGATGCCTACCAAGGTAGGGTAAAAACTACCAGGAGAACTCCTGTCTGGCACCTTCCCCGGTGGAGTTGTGCATGGGGTGTGTTTGGAACATTTTGTCACCGGCCGACTCCAAAATTCAGCGGTTCCCCATCTCAGCCCAGAAAGCAGGTAGAACAACTTTTGTGGTGTCTTTCAGATGCCTACCAAGGTAGTGTAAAAACTACCAGGAGAACTCCTGTCTGGCACCTTCCCCGGTGGAGTTGTGCATGGGGTTTGTTTGGAACATTTTGTCACCAGCCGAGTCCAAAATTCAGCTGTTCCCCATCTCAGCCCAGAAAGCCGGTAGAACATCTTTTGTGGTGTCTTTCAGATGCCTACCAAGGTAGTGTAAAAACTACTAAGAGAACTCCTGTCTGGCACCTTCCCCGGTGGAGTTGTGCATGGGGTGTGTTTGGAACATTTTGTCACCGGCCGAGTCCAAAATTCAGCGATTCCCCATCTCAGCCCAGAAAGCAGGTAGAACAACTTTTGTGGTGTCTTTCAGATGCCTACCAAGGTAGTGTAAAAACTACTAAGAGAACTCCTGTCTGGCACCTTCCCCGGTGGAGTTGTGCATGGGGTGTGTTTGGAACATTTTGTCACCAGCCGACTCCAAAATTCAGCGATTCCCCATCTCAGCCCCGAAAGCAGGTAGAACAACTTTTGTGGTGTCTTTCAGATGCCTACCAAGGTAGTGTAAAAACTACTAAGAGAACTCCTGTCTGGCACCTTCCCCGGTGGAGTTGTGCGTGGGGTGTGTTTGGAACATTTTGTCACCGGCCGACTCCAAAATTCAGCGATTCCCCATCTCAGCCCCGAAAGCAGGTAGAACAACTTTTGTGGTGCCTTTCAGATGCCTACCAAGGTAGTGTAAAAACTACCAAGAGAACTCCTGTCTGGCACCTTCCCCAGTGGAGTTGTGCATGGGGTGTGTTTGGAACATTTTGTCACCAGCCGACTCCAAAATTCAGCGGTTCCCCATCTCAGCCCACAAAGCAGGTACAACTTCTTTTCTTGTGCCTTTCAGCTGCCTACCAAGGTAGTGTAAAAACTACCAACAGAATTCGTTCCTGGCACCTTCCCCGGTGGAGTTGTGCATGGGGTGTGTTTGGAACATTTTGTCACCGGCCGAGTCCAAAATTCAGCGGTTCCCCCATCTCAGCCCAGAAAGCAGGTAGAAAAACTTTTGTGGTGCCTTTCAGCTGCCTACCGGAGCAATGTAAAAACTACCAGGAGAACTCCTGTCTGGCACCTTCCCCGGTGGAGTTGTGCATGGGGTGTGTTTGGAACATTTTGTCACCAGCCGACTCCAAAATTCAGCGTTTCCCCATCTCAGCCCAGAAAGCAGGTAGAACAACTTTTGTGGTGCCTTTCAGCTGCCTACCAAGGTAGTGTAAAAACTACCAAGAGAACTCCTGTCTGGCACCTTCCGTGGTGGAGTTGTGCATGGGGTGTGTTTGGAACATTTTGTCACCAGCCGACTCCAAAATTCATCTGTTCCCCATCTCAGCCCAGAAAGCAGGTAGAACAACTTTTGTGGTGCCTTTCAGATGCCTACCAAGGTAGTGTAAAAACTACCAACAGAATTCGTTCCTGGCACATTCCCCGGTGGAGTTGTGCATGGGGTGTGTTTGGAACATTTTGTCACCCGGCCGACTCCAAAATTCAGCGGTTCCCCATCTCAGCCCAGAAAGCAGGTAGAACAACTTTTGTGGTGCCTTTCAAATGCCCACCAAGGTAGTGTAAAAAACTATCAGGAGAACTCCTGTCTGGCACCTTCCGTGGTGGAGTTGTGCATGGGGTGTCTTTGGAACATTTTGTCACCAGCCGACTCCAAAATTCAGCGGTTCCCCATCTCAGCCCAGAAAGCAGGTAGAACAACTTTTGTGGTGTCTTTCAGATGCCTACCGGAGCAATGTAAAAAACTACCAGGAGAACTCCTGTCTGGCACCTTCCCCGGTGGAGTTGTGCATGGGGTGTGTTTGGAACATTTTGTCACCAGCCGACTCCAAAATTCAGCGGTTCCCCATCTCAGCCCAGAAAGCAGGTAGAACAACTTTTGTGGTGTCTTTCAGATGCCTACCAAGGTAGTGTAAAAACTACCAGGAGAACTCCTGTCTGGCACCTTCCCCGGTGGAGTTGTGCATGGGGTGTGTTTGGAACATTTTGTCACCAGCCGACTCCAAAATTCAGCGGTTCCCCATCTCAGCCCAGAAAGCAGGTAGAACAACTTTTGTCGTGTCTTTCAGATGCCTACCAAGGTAGTGTAAAAACTACCAGGAGAACTCCTGTCTGGCACCTTCCGTGGTGGAGTTGTGCATGGGGTGTGTTTGGAACATTTTGTCACCAGCCGAGTCCAAAATTCAGCGGTTCCCCATCTCAGCCCAGAAAGCAGGTAGAACAACTTTTGTGGTGTCTTTCAGATGCCTACCGGAGCAATGTAAAAACTACCAGGAGAACTCCTGTCTGGCACCTTCCCCGGTGGAGTTGTGCATGGGGTGTGTTTGGAACATTTTGTCACCAGCCGAGTCCAAAATTCAGCGGTTCCCCATCTCAGCCCAGAAAGCAGGTAGAACAACTTTTGTGGTGTCTTTCAGATGCCTACCAAGGTAGTGTAAAAACTACCAGGAGAACTCCTGTCTGGCACCTTCCCCGGTGGAGTTGTGCATGGGGTGTGTTTGGAACATTTTGTCACCAGCCGACTCCAAAATTCAGCGGTTCCCCATCTCAGCCCAGAAAGCAGGTAGAACAACTTTTGTGGTGCCTTTCAGCTGCCTACCAAGGTAGTGTAAAAACTACCAGGAGAACTCCTGTCTGGCACCTTCCCCGGTGGAGTTGTGCAGGGGGTGTGTTTGGAACATTTTTTCACCAGCCGAGTCCAAAATTCAGCGGTTCCCCATCTCAGCCCAGAAAGCAGGTAGAACAACTTTTGTCGTGTCTTTCAGATGCCTACCAAGGTAGTGTAAAAACTACCAGGAGAACTCCTGTCTGGCACCTTCCGTGGTGGAGTTGTGCATGGGGTGTGTTTGGAACATTTTGTCACCAGCCGAGTCCAAAATTCAGCGGTTCCCCATCTCAGCCCAGAAAGCAGGTAGAACAACTTTTGTGGTGACTTTCAAATGCCTACCGGAGCAATGTAAAAACTACCAGGAGAACTCCTGTCTGGCACCTTCCCCGGTGGAGTTGTGCAGGGGGTGTGTTTGGAACATTTTGTCACCAGCCGACTCCAAAATTCAGCGGTTCCCCATCTCAGCCCAGAAAGCAGGTAAAACAACTTTTGTGGTGTCTTTCAGATGCCTACCGGAGCAATGTAAAAACTACCAGGAGAACTCCTGTCTGGCACCTTCCCCGGTGGAGTTGTGCATGGGGTGTGTTTGGAACATTTTGTCACCAGCCGAGTCCAAAATTCAGCTGTTCCCCATCTCAGCCCAGAAAGCCGGTAGAACATCTTTTGTGGTGTCTTTCAGATGCCTACCAAGGTAGTGTAAAAACTACTAAGAGAACTCCTGTCTGGCACCTTCCCCGGTGGAGTTGTGCATGGGGTGTGTTTGGAACATTTTGTCACCAGCCGACTCCAAAATTCAGCGATTCCCCATCTCAGCCCCGAAAGCAGGTAGAACAACTTTTGTCTTGTCTTTCAGATGCCTACCAAGGTAGTGTAAAAACTACTAAGAGAACTCCTGTCTGGCACCTTCCCCGGTGGAGTTGTGCATGGGGTGTGTTTGGAACATTTTGTCACCGGCCGACTCCAAAATTCAGCGATTCCCCATCTCAGCCCCGAAAGCAGGTAGAACAACTATTGTGGTGCCTTTCAAATGCCTACCAAGGTAGTGTAAAAACTACTAAGAGAACTCCTGTCTGGCACCTTCCCCGGTGGAGTTGTGCATGGGGTGTGTTTGGAACATTTTGTCACCAGCCGAGTCCAAAATTCAGCGATTCCCCATCTCAGCCCAGAAAGCAGGTAGAACAACTTTTGTGGTGCCTTTCAGCTGCCTACCAAGGTAGTGTAAAAACTACCAAGAGAACTCCTGTCTGGCACCTTCCCCGGTGGAGTTGTGCATGGGGTGTGTTTGGAACATTTTGTCACCGGCCGAGTCCAAAATTCAGCGGTTCCCCATCACAGCCCAGAAAGCAGGTAGAAAAACTTTTGTGGTGCCTTTCAGCTGCCTACCGGAGCAATGTAAAAACTACCAGGAGAACTCCTGTCTGGCACCTTCCCCGGTGGAGTTGTGCAGGGGGTGTGTTTGGAACATTTTGTCACCGGCCGACTCCAAAATTCAGCGATTCCCCATCTCAGCCCCGAAAGCAGGTAGAACAACTTTTGTGGTGCCTTTCAGATGCCTACCAAGGTAGTGTAAAAACTACTAAGAGAACTCCTGTCTGGCACCTTCCCCGGTGGAGTTGTGCATGGGGTGTGTTTGGAACATTTTGTCACCAGCCGAGTCCAAAATTCAGCGATTCCCCATCTCAGCCCAGAAAGCAGGTAGAACAACTTTTGTGGTGCCTTTCAGCTGCCTACCAAGGTAGTGTAAAAACTACCAAGAGAACTCCTGTCTGGCACCTTCCCCGGTGGAGTTGTGCATGGGGTGTGTTTGGAACATTTTGTCACCGGCCGACTCCAAAATTCAGCGGTTCCCCATCTCAGCCCAGAAAGCAGGTAGAACAACTTTTGTGGTGTCTTTCAGCTGCCTACCGGAGCAATGTAAAAACTACCAGGAGAACTCCTGTCTGGCACCTTCCCCGGTGGAGTTGTGCATGGGGTGTGTTTGGAACATTTTGTCACCAGCCGACTCCAAAATTCAGCGTTTCCCCATCTCAGCCCAGAAAGCAGGTAGAACAACTTTTGTGGTGCCTTTCAGCTGCCTACCAAGGTAGTGTAAAAACTACCAAGAGAACTCCTGTCTGGCACCTTCCGTGGTGGAGTTGTGCATGGGGTGTGTTTGGAACATTTTGTCACCAGCCGACTCCAAAATTCATCTGTTCCCCATCTCAGCCCAGAAAGCAGGTAGAACAACTTTTGTGGTGCCTTTCAGATGCCTACCAAGGTAGTGTAAAAACTACCAACAGAATTCGTTCCTGGCACATTCCCCGGTGGAGTTGTGCATGGGGTGTGTTTGGAACATTTTGTCACCGGCCGACTCCAAAATTCAGCGGTTCCCCATCTCAGCCCAGAAAGCAGGTAGAACAACTTTTGTGGTGCCTTTCAAATGCCCACCAAGGTAGTGTAAAAACTATCAGGAGAACTCCTGTCTGGCACCTTCCGTGGTGGAGTTGTGCATGGGGTGTCTTTGGAACATTTTGTCACCAGCCGACTCCAAAATTCAGCGGTTCCCCATCTCAGCCCAGAAAGCAGGTAGAACAACTTTTGTGGTGTCTTTCAGATGCCTACCGGAGCAATGTAAAAACTACCAGGAGAACTCCTGTCTGGCACCTTCCCCGGTGGAGTTGTGCATGGGGTGTGTTTGGAACATTTTGTCACCAGCCGACTCCAAAATTCAGCGGTTCCCCATCTCAGCCCAGAAAGCAGGTAGAACAACTTTTGTGGTGTCTTTCAGATGCCTACCAAGGTAGTGTAAAAACTACCAGGAGAACTCCTGTCTGGCACCTTCCCCGGTGGAGTTGTGCATGGGGTGTGTTTGGAACATTTTGTCACCAGCCGACTCCAAAATTCAGCGGTTCCCCATCTCAGCCCAGAAAGCAGGTAGAACAACTTTTGTCGTGTCTTTCAGATGCCTACCAAGGTAGTGTAAAAACTACCAGGAGAACTCCTGTCTGGCACCTTCCGTGGTGGAGTTGTGCATGGGGTGTGTTTGGAACATTTTGTCACCAGCCGAGTCCAAAATTCAGCGGTTCCCCATCTCAGCCCAGAAAGCAGGTAGAACAACTTTTGTGGTGTCTTTCAGATGCCTACCGGAGCAATGTAAAAACTACCAGGAGAACTCCTGTCTGGCACCTTCCCCGGTGGAGTTGTGCATGGGGTGTGTTTGGAACATTTTGTCACCAGCCGAGTCCAAAATTCAGCGGTTCCCCATCTCAGCCCAGAAAGCAGGTAGAACAACTTTTGTGGTGTCTTTCAGATGCCTACCAAGGTAGTGTAAAAACTACCAGGAGAACTCCTGTCTGGCACCTTCCCCGGTGGAGTTGTGCATGGGGTGTGTTTGGAACATTTTGTCACCAGCCGACTCCAAAATTCAGCGGTTCCCCATCTCAGCCCAGAAAGCAGGTAGAACAACTTTTGTGGTGCCTTTCAGCTGCCTACCAAGGTAGTGTAAAAACTACCAGGAGAACTCCTGTCTGGCACCTTCCCCGGTGGAGTTGAGCAGGGGGTGTGTTTGGAACATTTTGTCACCAGCCGAGTCCAAAATTCAGCGATTCCCCATCTCAGCCCAGAAAGCAGGTAGAACAACTTTTGTCGTGTCTTTCAGATGCCTACCAAGGTAGTGTAAAAACTACCAGGAGAACTCCTGTCTGGCACCTTCCGTGGTGGAGTTGTGCATGGGGTGTGTTTGGAACATTTTGTCACCAGCCGAGTCCAAAATTCAGCGGTTCCCCCATCTCAGCCCAGAAAGCAGGTAGAACAACTTTTGTGGTGACTTTCAAATGCCTACCGGAGCAATGTAAAAACTACCAGGAGAACTCCTGTCTGGCACCTTCCCCGGTGGAGTTGTGCAGGGGGTGTGTTTGGAACATTTTGTCACCAGCCGACTCCAAAATTCAGCGGTTCCCCATCTCAGCCCAGAAAGCAGGTAGAAAAACTTTTGTGGTGCCTTTCAGCTGCCTACCGGAGCAATGTAAAAACTACCAGGAGAACTCCTGTCTGGCACCTTCCCCGGTGGAGTTGTGCATGGGGTGTGTTTGGAACATTTTGTCACCGGCCGACTCCAAAATTCAGCGATTCCCCATCTCAGCCCCGAAAGCAGGTAGAACAACTTTTGTGGTGCCTTTCAGATGCCTACCAAGGTAGTGTAAAAACTACTAAGAGAACTCCTGTCTGGCACCTTCCCCGGTGGAGTTGTGCATGGGGTGTGTTTGGAACATTTTGTCACCAGCTGAGTCCAAAATTCAGCGATTCCCCATCTCAGCCCAGAAAGCAGGTAGAACAACTTTTGTGGTGCCTTTCAGCTGCCTACCAAGGTAGTGTAAAAACTACCAAGAGAACTCCTGTCTGGCACCTTCCCCGGTGGAGTTGTGCATGGGGTGTGTTTGGAACATTTTGTCACCGGCCGACTCCAAAATTCAGCGGTTCCCCATCTCAGCCAGAAAGCAGGTAGAACAACTTTTGTGGTGTCTTTCAGCTGCCTACCGGAGCAATGTAAAAACTACCAGGAGAACTCCTGTCTGGCACCTTCCCCGGTGGAGTTGTGCATGGGGTGTGTTTGGAACATTTTGTCACCAGCCGACTCCAAAATTCAGCGTTTCCCCATCTCAGCCCAGAAAGCAGGTAGAACAACTTTTGTGGTGCCTTTCAGCTGCCTACCAAGGTAGTGTAAAAACTACCAACAGAACTCCTGTCTGGCACCTTCCCCGGTGGAGTTGTGCATGGGGTGTGTTTGGAACATTTTGTCACCAGCCGACTCCAAAATTCAGCGGTTCCCCATCTCAGCCCACAAAGAAGGTACAACTTCTTTTCTTGTGCCTTTCAGCTGCCTACCAAGGTAGTGTAAAAACTACCAACAGAATTCGTTCCTGGCACCTTCCCCGGTGGAGTTGTGCATGGGGTGTGTTTGGAACATTTTGTCACCGGCCGACTCCAAAATTCAGCGGTTCCCCATCTCAGCCCAGAAAGCAGGTAGAACAACTTTTGTGGTGTCTTTCAGATGCCTACCGGAGCAATGTAAAAACTACCAGGAGAACTCCTGTCTGGCACCTTCCCCGGTGGAGTTGTGCATGGGCTGTGTTTGGAACATTTTGTCACCGGCCGACTCCAAAATTCAGCGGTTCCCCATCTCAGCCCAGAAAGCAGGTAGAACAACTTTTGTGGTGTCTTTCAGATGCCTACCGGAGCAATGTAAAAACTACCAGGAGAACTCCTGTCTGGCACCTTCCCCGGTGGAGTTGTGCAGGGGGTGTGTTTGGAACATTTTGTCACCGGCCGAGTCCAAAATTCAGCGGTTCCCCATCTCAGCCCAGAAAGCAGGTAGAACAACTTTTGTGGTGCCTTTCAAATGCCCAGAGTGTAAAAACTATCAGGAGAACTCCTGTCTGGCACCTTCCGTGGTGGAGTTGTGCATGGGGGTGTCTTTGGAACATTTTGTCACCTGCCGAGTCCAAAATTCAGCGGTTCCCCATCTCAGCCCAGAAAGCAGGTAGAACAACTTTTGTGGTGTCTTTCAGATGCCTACCAAGGTAGTGTAAAAACTACCAAGAGAACTCCTGTCTGGCACCTTCCCCGGTGGAGTTGTGCATGGGGTGTGTTTGGAACATTTTGTCACCGCCGAGTCCAAAATTCAGCTGTTCCCATCTCAGCCCAGAAAGCAGGAAGAACAACTTTTGTGGTGCCTTTCAAATGCCTACCAAGGTAGTGTAAAAACTACCAGGAGAACTCCTGTCTGGCACCTTCCCCGGTGGAGTTGTGCAGGGGGTGTGTTTGGAACATTTTGTCACCAGCCGAGTCCAAAATTCAGCGTTCTCCCCATCTCAGCCCAGAAAGCAGGTAGAACCAACCTTTTGTCGTGTCTTTCAGATGCCTACCAAGGTAGTGTAAAAAACACCAGGAGAACTCCTGTCTGACACCTTCCCCGGTGGAGTTGTGCGTGGGTGGGTGTGTTTGGAACATTTTTGTCACCAGCCGACTCCAAAATTCAGCAATTCCCCATCTCAGCCCAGAAAGCAGGTAGAACAACTTTTGTGGTGCCTTTCAGATGCCTACCAAGGTAGTGTAAAAACTACTAAGAGAACTCCTGTCCTGGCACCTTCCCCGGTGGAGTTGTGCATGGGGTGTGTTTGGAACATTTTGTCACCAGCCGAGTCCAAAATTCAGCGATTCCCCATCTCAGCCCAGAAAGCAGGTAGAACAACTTTTGTGGTGCCTTTCAGCTGCCTACCAAGGTAGTGTAAAAACTACCAAGAGAACTCCTGTCTGGCACCTTCCCCGGTGGAGTTGTGCATGGGGTGTGTTTGGAACATTTTTTCACCGGCCGAGTCCAAATTCAGCGGTTCCCCATCTCAGCCCAGAAAGCAGGTAGAACAACTTTTGTGGTGTCTTTCAGCTGCCTACCGGAGCAATGTAAAAACTACCAGGAGACTCCTGTCTGGCACCTTCCCGGTGGAGTTGTGCATGGGGTGTGTTTGGGAACATTTGTCACCAGCCGACTCCAAAATTCAGCGTTTCCCCATCTCAGCCCCAGAAAGCAGGTAGAACAACTTTTGTGGTGCCTTTCAGCTGCCTACCAAGGTAGTGTAAAAACTACCAAGAGAACTCTGTCTGGCACCTTCCCCGGTGGAGTTGTGCATGGGGTGTGTTTGGAACATTTTGTCACCAGCCGACTCCAAAATTCAGCGTTTCCCATCTCAGCCAGAAAGCAGGTAGAACAACTTTTGTGGTGCCTTTCAGCTGCCTACCAAGGTAGTGTAAAAACTACCAAGAGAACTCCTGTCTGGCACCTTCCGTGGTGGAGTTGTGCATGGGGTGTGTTTGGAACATTTTGTCACCAGCCGACTCCAAAATTCATCTGTTTCCCCATCTCAGCCCAGAAAGCAGGTAGAACAACTTTTGTGGTGCCTTTCAGATGCCTACCAAGGTAGTGTAAAAACTACCTACCGAATTCGTTCCTGGCACCTTCCCCGGTGGAGTTGTGCATGGGGTGTGTTTGGAACATTTTGTCACCGGCCGACTCCAAAATTCAGCGGTTCCCCATCTCAGCCCAGAAAGCAGGTAGAACAACTTTTGTGGTGCCTTTCAAATGCCCACCAAGGTAGTGTAAAAAACTATCAGGAGAACTCCTGTCTGGCACCTTCCGTGGTGGAGTTGTGCATGGGGTGTCTTTGGAACATTTTGTCACCAGCCGACTCCAAAATTCAGCGGTTCCCCATCTCAGCCAGAAAGCAGTAGAACAACTTTTGTGGTGTCTTTCAGATGCCTACCGGAGCAATGTAAAACTACCAGGAGAACTCCTGTCTGGCACCTTCCCCGGTGGAGTTGTGCATGGGGTGTGTTTGGAACATTTTGTCACCAGCCGAGTCCAAAATTCAGCGGTTCCCCATCTCAGCCCAGAAAGCAGGTAGAACAACTTTTGTGGTGTCTTTCAGATGCCTACCAAGGTAGTGTAAAAACTACCAGGAGAACTCCTGTCTGGCACCTTCCCCGGTGGAGTTGTGCATGGGGTGTGTTTGGAACATTTTGTCACCAGCCGACTCCAAAATTCAGCGGTTCCCCATCTCAGCCCAGAAAGCAGGTAGAACAACTTTTGTCGTGTCTTTCAGATGCCTACCAAGGTAGTTGTAAAAACTACCAGGAGAACTCCTGTCTGGCACCTTCCGTGGTGGAGTTGTGCATGGGGTGTCTTTGGAACATTTTGTCACCAGCCGAGTCCAAAATTCAGCGGTTCCCCATCTCAGCCCAGAAAGCAGGTAGAACAACTTTTGTGGGTGTCTTTCAGATGCCTACCGGAGCAATGTAAAAACTACCAGGAGAACTCCTGTCTGGCACCTTCCCCGGTGGAGTTGTGCATGGGGTGTGTTTGGAACATTTTGTCACCAGCCGAGTCCAAAATTCAGCGGTTCCCCATCTCAGCCCAGAAAGCAGGTAGAACAACTTTTGTGGTGTCTTTCAGATGCCTACCAAGGTAGTGTAAAAAACTACCAGGAGAACTCCTGTCTGGCACCTTCCCCGGTGGAGTTGTGCATGGGGTGTGTTTGGAACATTTTGTCACCAGCCGACTCCAAAATTCAGCGGTTCCCCATCTCAGCCCAGAAAGCAGGTAGAACAACTTTTGTGGTGCCTTTCAGCTGCCTACCAAGGTAGTGTAAAAACTACCAGGAGAACTCCTGTCTGGCACCTTCCCCGGTGGAGTTGTGCAGGGGGTGTGTTTGGAACATTTTGTCACCAGCCGAGTCCAAAATTCAGCGATTCCCCATCTCAGCCCAGAAAGCAGGTAGAACAACTTTTGTCGTGTCTTTCAGATGCCTACCAAGGTAGTGTAAAAACTACCAGGAGAACTCCTGTCTGGCACCTTCCGTGGTGGAGTTGTGCATGGGGTGTGTTTGGAACATTTTGTCACCAGCCGAGTCCAAAATTCAGCGGTTCCCCATCTCAGCCAGAAAGCAGGTAGAACAACTTTTGTGGTGACTTTCAAATGCCTACCGGAGCAATGTAAAAAACTACCAGGAGAACTCCTGTCTGGCACCTTCCGTGGTGGAGTTGTGCAGGGGGTGTGTTTGGAACATTTTGTCACCAGCCGACTCCAAAATACAGCGGTTCCCCATCTCAGCCCAGAAAGCAGGTAAAACAACTTTTGTTGGTGTCTTTCAGATGCCTACCGGAGCAATGTAAAAACTACCAGGAGAACTCCTGTCTGGCACCTTCCCGGTGGAGTTGTGCATGGGGTGTGTTTGGAACATTTTGTCACCAGCCGAGTCCAAAATTCAGCTGTTCCCCATCTCAGCCCAGAAAGCCGGTAGAACATCTTTTGTGGTGTCTTTCAGATGCCTACCAAGGTAGTGTAAAAAACTACTAAGAGAACTCCTGTCTGGCACCTTCCCCGGTGGAGTTGTGCATGGGGTGTGTTTGGAACATTTTGTCACCAGCCGACTCCAAAATTCAGCGATTCCCCATCTCAGCCCCGAAAGCAGGTAGAACAACTTTTGTCTTGTCTTTCAGATGCCTACCAAGGTAGTGTAAAAAACTACTAAGAGACTCCTGTCTGGCACCTTCCCCGGTGGAGTTGTGCATGGGGTGTGGTTTGGAACATTTTGTCACCGGCCGACTCCAAAATTCAGCGATTCCCCATCTCAGCCCCGAAAGCAGGTAGAACAACTATTGTGGTGCCTTTCAAATGCCTACCAAGGGTAGTGTAAAAACTACTAAGAACTCCTGTCTGGCACCTTCCCGGTGGAGTTGTGCATGGGGTGTGTTTGGAACATTTTTGTCACCAGCCGAGTCCAAAATTCAGCGATTCCCCATCTCAGCCCAGAAAGCAGGTAGAACAACTTTTGTGGTGCCTTTCAGCTGCCTACCAAGGTAGTGTAAAAACTACCAAGAGAACTCCTGTCTGGCACCTTCCCCGGTGGAGTTGTGCATGGGGTGTGTTTGGAACATTTTGTCACCGGCCGAGTCCAAAATTCAGCGGTTCCCCATCACAGCCCAGAAAGCAGGTAGAAAAACTTTTGTGGTGCCTTTCAGCTGCCTACCGGAGCAATGTAAAAACTACCAGGAGAACTCCTGTCTGGCACCTTCCCCGGTGGAGTTGTGCATGGGGTGTGTTTGGAACATTTTGTCACCGGCCGACTCCAAAATTCAGCGATTCCCCATCTCAGCCCCGAAAGCAGGTAGAACAACTTTTGTGGTGCCTTTCAGATGCCTACCAAGGTAGTGTAAAAACTACTAAGAGAACTCCTGTCTGGCACCTTCCCCGGTGGAGTTGTGCATGGGGTGTGTTTGGAACATTTTGTCACCAGCCGAGTCCAAAATTCAGCGATTCCCCATCTCAGCCCAGAAAGCAGGTAGAACAACTTTTGTGGTGCCTTTCAGCTGCCTACCAAGGTAGTGTAAAAACTACCAAGAGAACTCCTGTCTGGCACCTTCCCCGGTGGAGTTGTGCATGGGGTGTGTTTGGAACATTTTGTCACCGGCCGACTCCAAAATTCAGCGGTTCCCCATCTCAGCCCAGAAAGCAGGTAGAACAACTTTTGTGGTGTCTTTCAGCTGCCTACCGGAGCAATGTAAAAACTACCAGGAGAACTCCTGTCTGGCACCTTCCCCGGTGGAGTTGTGCATGGGGTGTGTTTGGAACATTTTGTCACCAGCCGACTCCAAAATTCAGCGTTTCCCCATCTCAGCCCAGAAAGCAGGTAGAACAACTTTTGTGGTGCCTTTCAGCTGCCTACCAAGGTAGTGTAAAAACTACCAAGAGAACTCCTGTCTGGCACCTTCCCCGGTGGAGTTGTGCATGGGGTGTGTTTGGAACATTTTGTCACCAGCCGACTCCAAAATTCAGCGGTTCCCCATCTCAGCCCACAAAGCAGGTACAACTTCTTTTCTTGTGCCTTTCAGCTGCCTACCAAGGTAGTGTAAAAACTACCAACAGAATTCGTTCCTGGCACCTTCCCCGGTGGAGTTGTGCATGGGGTGTGTTTGGAACATTTTGTCACCGGCCAACTCCAAAATTCAGCGGTTCCCCATCTCAGCCCAGAAAGCAGGTAGAACAACTTTTGTGGTGTCTTTCAGATGCCTACCGGAGCAATGTAAAAACTACCAGGAGAACTCCTGTCTGGCACCTTCCCCGGTGGAGTTGTGCAGGGGGTGTGTTTGGAACATTTTGCCACCAGCCGACTCCAAAATTCAGCGGTTCCCCATCTCAGACCAGAAAGCAGGAAGAACAACTTTTGTGGTGCCTTTCAAATGCCTACCAAGGTAGTGTAAAAACTACCAGGAGAACTCCTGTCTGGCACCTTCCCCGGTGGAGTTGTGCATGGGGTGTGTTTGGAACATTTTGTCACCAGCCGACTCCAAAATTCAGCGTTTCCCCATCTCAGCCCAGAAAGCAGGTACAACAACTTTTGTGGTGCCTTTCAAATGCCCACCAAGGTAGTGTAAAAACTACCAGGAGAACTCCTGTCTGGCACCTTCCGTGGTGGAGTTGTGCATGGGGTGTGTTTGGAACATTTTGTCACCAGCCGACTCAAATATTCAGCGGTTCCCCATCTCAGCCCATAAAGCAGGTACAACAACTTTTCTTGTGCCTTTCAGCTGCCTACCAAGGTAGTGTAAAAACTACCAGGAGAACTCCTGTCTGGCACCTTCCCCGGTGGAGTTGTGCATGGGGTGTGTTTGGAACATTTTGTCACCGGCCGACTCCAAAATTCAGCGGTTCCCCATCTCAGCCCAGAAAGCAGGTAGAACAACTTTTGTGGTGACTTTCAAATGCCTACCGGAGCAATGTAAAAACTACCAGGAGAACTCCTGTCTGGCACCTTCCCCGGTGGAGTTGTGCAGGGGGTGTGTTTGGAACATTTTGTCACCAGCCGAGTCCAAAATTCAGCGTTTCCCCATCTCAGCCCAGAAAGCAGGTAGAACAACTTTTGTCGTGTCTTTCAGATGCCTACCAAGGTAGTGTAAAAACTACCAGGAGAACTCCTGTCTGACACCTTCCCCGGTGGAGTTGTGCGTGGGGTGTGTTTGGAACATTTTGTCACCAGCCGACTCCAAAATTCAGCAATTCCCCATCTCAGCCCAGAAAGCAGGTAGAACAACTTTTGTGGTGCCTTTCAGATGCCTACCAAGGTAGTGTAAAAACTACTAAGAGAACTCCTGTCTGGCACCTTCCCCGGTGGAGTTGTGCATGGGGTGTGTTTGGAACATTTTGTCACCAGCCGAGTCCAAAATTCAGCGATTCCCCATCTCAGCCCAGAAAGCAGGTAGAACAACTTTTGTGGTGCCTTTCAGCTGCCTACCAAGGTAGTGTAAAAACTACCAAGAGAACTCCTGTCTGGCACCTTCCCCGGTGGAGTTGTGCATGGGGTGTGTTTGGAACATTTTTTCACCGGCCGAGTCCAAAATTCAGCGGTTCCCCATCTCAGCCCAGAAAGCAGGTAGAACAACTTTTGTGGTGTCTTTCAGCTGCCTACCGGAGCAATGTAAAAACTACCAGGAGAACTCCTGTCTGGCACCTTCCCCGGTGGAGTTGTGCATGGGGTGTGTTTGGAACATTTTGTCACCAGCCGACTCCAAAATTCAGCGTTTCCCCATCTCAGCCCAGAAAGCAGGTAGAACAACTTTTGTGGTGCCTTTCAGCTGCCTACCAAGGTAGTGTAAAAACTACCAAGAGAACTCCTGTCTGGCACCTTCCCCGGTGGAGTTGTGCATGGGGTGTGTTTGGAACATTTTGTCACCAGCCGACTCCAAAATTCAGCGTTTCCCCATCTCAGCCCAGAAAGCAGGTAGAACAACTTTTGTGGTGCCTTTCAGCTGCCTACCAAGGTAGTGTAAAAACTACCAAGAGAACTCCTGTCTGGCACCTTCCGTGGTGGAGTTGTGCATGGGGTGTGTTTGGAACATTTTGTCACCAGCCGACTCCAAAATTCATCTGTTCCCCATCTCAGCCCAGAAAGCAGGTAGAACAACTTTTGTGGTGCCTTTCAGATGCCTACCAAGGTAGTGTAAAAACTACCAACAGAATTCGTTCCTGGCACCTTCCCCGGTGGAGTTGTGCATGGGGTGTGTTTGGAACATTTTGTCACCGGCCGACTCCAAAATTCAGCGGTTCCCCATCTCAGCCCAGAAAGCAGGTAGAACAACTTTTGTGGTGCCTTTCAAATGCCCACCAAGGTAGTGTAAAAACTATCAGGAGAACTCCTGTCTGGCACCTTCCGTGGTGGAGTTGTGCATGGGGTGTCTTTGGAACATTTTGTCACCAGCCGACTCCAAAATTCAGCGGTTCCCCATCTCAGCCCAGAAAGCAGGTAGAACAACTTTTGTGGTGTCTTTCAGATGCCTACCGGAGCAATGTAAAAACTACCAGGAGAACTCCTGTCTGGCACCTTCCCCGGTGGAGTTGTGCATGGGGTGTGTTTGGAACATTTTGTCACCAGCCGAGTCCAAAATTCAGCGGTTCCCCATCTCAGCCCAGAAAGCAGGTAGAACAACTTTTGTGGTGTCTTTCAGATGCCTACCAAGGTAGTGTAAAAACTACCAGGAGAACTCCTGTCTGGCACCTTCCCCGGTGGAGTTGTGCATGGGGTGTGTTTGGAACATTTTGTCACCAGCCGACTCCAAAATTCAGCGGTTCCCCATCTCAGCCCAGAAAGCAGGTAGAACAACTTTTGTCGTGTCTTTCAGATGCCTACCAAGGTAGTGTAAAAACTACCAGGAGAACTCCTGTCTGGCACCTTCCGTGGTGGAGTTGTGCATGGGGTGTCTTTGGAACATTTTGTCACCAGCCGAGTCCAAAATTCAGCGGTTCCCCATCTCAGCCCAGAAAGCAGGTAGAACAACTTTTGTGGTGTCTTTCAGATGCCTACCGGAGCAATGTAAAAACTACCAGGAGAACTCCTGTCTGGCACCTTCCCCGGTGGAGTTGTGCATGGGGTGTGTTTGGAACATTTTGTCACCAGCCGAGTCCAAAATTCAGCGGTTCCCCATCTCAGCCCAGAAAGCAGGTAGAACAACTTTTGTGGTGTCTTTCAGATGCCTACCAAGGTAGTGTAAAAACTACCAGGAGAACTCCTGTCTGGCACCTTCCCCGGTGGAGTTGTGCATGGGGTGTGTTTGGAACATTTTGTCACCAGCCGACTCCAAAATTCAGCGGTTCCCCATCTCAGCCCAGAAAGCAGGTAGAACAACTTTTGTGGTGCCTTTCAGCTGCCTACCAAGGTAGTGTAAAAACTACCAGGAGAACTCCTGTCTGGCACCTTCCCCGGTGGAGTTGTGCAGGGGGTGTGTTTGGAACATTTTGTCACCAGCCGAGTCCAAAATTCAGCGATTCCCCATCTCAGCCCAGAAAGCAGGTAGAACAACTTTTGTCGTGTCTTTCAGATGCCTACCAAGGTAGTGTAAAAACTACCAGGAGAACTCCTGTCTGGCACCTTCCGTGGTGGAGTTGTGCATGGGGTGTGTTTGGAACATTTTGTCACCAGCCGAGTCCAAAATTCAGCGGTTCCCCATCTCAGCCCAGAAAGCAGGTAGAACAACTTTTGTGGTGACTTTCAAATGCCTACCGGAGCAATGTAAAAACTACCAGGAGAACTCCTGTCTGGCACCTTCCGTGGTGGAGTTGTGCAGGGGGTGTGTTTGGAACATTTTGTCACCAGCCGACTCCAAAATTCAGCGGTTCCCCATCTCAGCCCAGAAAGCAGGTAAAACAACTTTTGTGGTGTCTTTCAGATGCCTACCGGAGCAATGTAAAAACTACCAGGAGAACTCCTGTCTGGCACCTTCCCCGGTGGAGTTGTGCATGGGGTGTGTTTGGAACATTTTGTCACCAGCCGAGTCCAAAATTCAGCTGTTCCCCATCTCAGCCCAGAAAGCCGGTAGAACATCTTTTGTGGTGTCTTTCAGATGCCTACCAAGGTAGTGTAAAAACTACTAAGAGAACTCCTGTCTGGCACCTTCCCCGGTGGAGTTGTGCATGGGGTGTGTTTGGAACATTTTGTCACCAGCCGACTCCAAAATTCAGCGATTCCCCATCTCAGCCCCGAAAGCAGGTAGAACAACTTTTGTCTTGTCTTTCAGATGCCTACCAAGGTAGTGTAAAAACTACTAAGAGAACTCCTGTCTGGCACCTTCCCCGGTGGAGTTGTGCATGGGGTGTGTTTGGAACATTTTGTCACCGGCCGACTCCAAAATTCAGCGATTCCCCATCTCAGCCCCGAAAGCAGGTAGAACAACTATTGTGGTGCCTTTCAAATGCCTACCAAGGTAGTGTAAAAACTACTAAGAGAACTCCTGTCTGGCACCTTCCCCGGTGGAGTTGTGCATGGGGTGTGTTTGGAACATTTTGTCACCAGCCGAGTCCAAAATTCAGCGATTCCCCATCTCAGCCCAGAAAGCAGGTAGAACAACTTTTGTGGTGCCTTTCAGCTGCCTACCAAGGTAGTGTAAAAACTACCAAGAGAACTCCTGTCTGGCACCTTCCCCGGTGGAGTTGTGCATGGGGTGTGTTTGGAACATTTTGTCACCGGCCGAGTCCAAAATTCAGCGGTTCCCCATCACAGCCCAGAAAGCAGGTAGAAAAACTTTTGTGGTGCCTTTCAGCTGCCTACCGGAGCAATGTAAAAACTACCAGGAGAACTCCTGTCTGGCACCTTCCCCGGTGGAGTTGTGCATGGGGTGTGTTTGGAACATTTTGTCACCGGCCGACTCCAAAATTCAGCGATTCCCCATCTCAGCCCCGAAAGCAGGTAGAACAACTTTTGTGGTGCCTTTCAGATGCCTACCAAGGTAGTGTAAAAACTACTAAGAGAACTCCTGTCTGGCACCTTCCCCGGTGGAGTTGTGCATGGGGTGTGTTTGGAACATTTTGTCACCAGCCGAGTCCAAAATTCAGCGATTCCCCATCTCAGCCCAGAAAGCAGGTAGAACAACTTTTGTGGTGCCTTTCAGCTGCCTACCAAGGTAGTGTAAAAACTACCAAGAGAACTCCTGTCTGGCACCTTCCCCGGTGGAGTTGTGCATGGGGTGTGTTTGGAACATTTTGTCACCGGCCGACTCCAAAATTCAGCGGTTCCCCATCTCAGCCCAGAAAGCAGGTAGAACAACTTTTGTGGTGTCTTTCAGCTGCCTACCGGAGCAATGTAAAAACTACCAGGAGAACTCCTGTCTGGCACCTTCCCCGGTGGAGTTGTGCATGGGGTGTGTTTGGAACATTTTGTCACCAGCCGACTCCAAAATTCAGCGTTTCCCCATCTCAGCCCAGAAAGCAGGTAGAACAACTTTTGTGGTGCCTTTCAGCTGCCTACCAAGGTAGTGTAAAAACTACCAAGAGAACTCCTGTCTGGCACCTTCCCCGGTGGAGTTGTGCATGGGGTGTGTTTGGAACATTTTGTCACCAGCCGACTCCAAAATTCAGCGGTTCCCCATCTCAGCCCACAAAGCAGGTACAACTTCTTTTCTTGTGCCTTTCAGCTGCCTACCAAGGTAGTGTAAAAACTACCAACAGAATTCGTTCCTGGCACCTTCCCCGGTGGAGTTGTGCATGGGGTGTGTTTGGAACATTTTGTCACCGGCCAACTCCAAAATTCAGCGGTTCCCCATCTCAGCCCAGAAAGCAGGTAGAACAACTTTTGTGGTGTCTTTCAGATGCCTACCGGAGCAATGTAAAAACTACCAGGAGAACTCCTGTCTGGCACCTTCCCCGGTGGAGTTGTGCATGGGGTGTGTTTGGAACATTTTGTCACCGGCCGACTCCAAAATTCAGCGGTTCCCCATCTCAGCCCAGAAAGCAGGTAGAACAACTTTTGTCGTGTCTTTCAGATGCCTACCAAGGTAGTGTAAAAACTACCAGGAGAACTCCTGTCTGGCACCTTCCCCGGTGGAGTTGTGCAGGGGGTGTGTTTGGAACATTTTGTCACCGGCCGAGTCCAAAATTCAGCGGTTCCCCATCTCAGCCCAGAAAGCAGGTAGAACAACTTTTGTGGTGCCTTTCAAATGCCCACCAAGGTAGTGTAAAAACTATCAGGAGAACTCCTGTCTGGCACCTTCCGTGGTGGAGTTGTGCATGGGGTGTCTTTGGAACATTTTGTCACCAGCCGACTCCAAAATTCAGCGGTTCCCCATCTCAGCCCAGAAAGCAGGTAGAACAACTTTTGTGGTGTCTTTCAGATGCCTACCAAGGTAGTGTAAAAACTACCAGGAGAACTCCTGTCTGGCACCTTCCCCGGTGGAGTTGTGCATGGGCTGTGTTTGGAACATTTTGTCACCAGCCGACTCCAAAATTCAGCGGTTCCCCATCTCAGCCCAGAAAGCAGGTAGAACAACTTTTGTGGTACCTTTCAGCTGCCTACCAAGGTAGTGTAAAAACTACCAAGAGAACTCCTGTCTGGCACCTTCCCCGGTGGAGTTGTGCATGGGGTGTGTTTGGAACATTTTGTCACCGGCCGAGTCCAAAATTCCATGATTCCCCATCTCAGCCCAGAAAGCAGGAAGAACAACTTTTGTGGTGCCTTTCAAATGCCTACCAAGGTAGTGTAAAAACTACCAGGAGAACTCCTGTCTGGCACCTTCCCCGGTGGAGTTGTGCAGGGGGTGTGTTTGGAACATTTTGTCACCAGCCGAGTCCAAAATTCAGCGTTTCCCCATCTCAGCCCAGAAAGCAGGTAGAACAACTTTTGTCGTGTCTTTCAGATGCCTACCAAGGTAGTGTAAAAACTACCAGGAGAACTCCTGTCTGACACCTTCCCCGGTGGAGTTGTGCATGGGGTGTGTTTGGAACATTTTGTCACCGGCCGACTCCAAAATTCAGCAATTCCCCATCTCAGCCCAGAAAGCAGGTAGAACAACTTTTGTGGTGCCTTTCAGCTGCCTACCGGAGCAATGTAAAAACTACCAGGAGAACTCCTGTCTGGCACCTTCCCCGGTGGAGTTGTGCATGGGGTGTGTTTGGAACATTTTGTCACCAGCCGACTCCAAAATTCAGCGTTTCCCCATCTCAGCCCAGAAAGCAGGTAGAACAACTTTTGTGGTGCCTTTCAGCTGCCTACCAAGGTAGTGTAAAAACTACCAAGAGAACTCCTGTCTGGCACCTTCCCCGGTGGAGTTGTGCATGGGGTGTGTTTGGAACATTTTTTCACCGGCCGAGTCCAAAATTCAGCGGTTCCCCATCTCAGCCCAGAAAGCAGGTAGAACAACTTTTGTGGTGCCTTTCAGCTGCCTACCAAGGTAGTGTAAAAACTACCAAGAGAACTCCTGTCTGGCACCTTCCCCGGTGGAGTTGTGCATGGGGTGTGTTTGGAACATTTTGTCACCAGCTGACTCCAAAATTCAGCTGTTCCCCATCTCAGCCCAGAAAGCAGGTAGAACAACTTTTGTGGTGCCTTTCAGATGCCTACCAAGGTAGTGTAAAAACTACCAACAGAATTCGTTCCTGGCACCTTCCCCGGTGGAGTTGTGCATGGGGTGTGTTTGGAACATTTTGTCACCGGCCGACTCCAAAATTCAGCGGTTCCCCATCTCAGCCCAGAAAGCAGGTAGAACAACTTTTGTAGTGCCTTTCAAATGCCCACCAAGGTAGTGTAAAAACTATCAGGAGAACTCCTGTCTGGCACCTTCCGTGGTGGAGTTGTGCATGGGGTGTCTTTGGAACATTTTGTCACCAGCCGACTCCAAAATTCAGCGGTTCCCCATCTCAGCCCAGAAAGCAGGTAGAACAACTTTTGTGGTGTCTTTCAGATGCCTACCGGAGCAATGTAAAAACTACCAGGAGAACTCCTGTCTGGCACCTTCCCCGGTGGAGTTGTGCATGGGGTGTGTTTGGAACATTTTGTCACCGGCCGAGTCCAAAATTTAGCGGTTCCCCATCTCAGCCCAGAAAGCAGGAAGAACAACTTTTGAGGTGTCTTTCAGATGCCTACCAAGGTAGTGTAAAAACTACCAGGAGAACTCCTGTCTGGCACCTTCCCCGGTGGAGTTGTGCATGGGGTGTGTTTGGAACATTTTGTCACCGGCCGACTCCAAAATTCAGCGGTTCCCCATCTCAGCCCAGAAAGCAGGTAGAACAACTTTTGTGGTGTCTTTCAGATGCCTACCGGAGCAACGTAAAAACTACCAGGAGAACTCCTGTCTGGCACCTTCCCCGGTGGAGTTGTGCATGGGGTGTGTTTGGAACATTTTGTCACCAGCCGAGTCCAAAATTCAGCGATTCCCCATCTCAGCCCAGAAAGCAGGTAGAACAACTTTTGTGGTGTCTTTCAGATGCCTCCCAAGGTAGTGTAAAAACTACCAGGAGAACTCCTGTCTGGCACCTTCCCCGGTGGAGTTGTGCATGGGGTGTGTTTGGAACATTTTGTCACCGGCCGACTCCAAAATTCAGCGGTTCCCCATCTCAGCCCAGAAAGCAGGTAGAACAACTTTTGCGGTGCCTTTCAGCTGCCTACCAAGGTAGTGTAAAAACTACCAAGAGAACTCCTGTCTGGCACCTTCCCCGGTGGAGTTGTGCATGGGGTGTGTTTGGAACATTTTTTCACCGGCCGAGTCCAAAATTCAGCGGTTCCCCATCTCAGCCCAGAAAGCAGGTAGAACAACTTTTGTGGTGCCTTTCAAATGCCTACCAAGGTAGTGTAAAAACTACCAAGAGAACTCCTGTCTGGCACCTTCCCCGGTGGAGTTGTGCATGGGGTGTGTTTGGAACATTTTGTCACCGGCCGACTCCAAAATTCAGCGGTTCCCCATCTCAGCCCAGAAAGCAGGTAGAACAACTTTTGTGGTGCCTTTCAGCTGCCTACCAAGGTAGTGTAAAAACTACCAAGAGAACTCCTGTCTGGCACCTTCCCCGGTGGAGTTGTGCATGGGGTGTGTTTGGAACATTTTGTCACCAGCCGACTCCAAAATTCAGCTGTTCCCCATCTCAGCCCAGAAAGCAGGTAGAACAACTTTTGTGGTGCCTTTCAGATGCCTACCAAGGTAGTGTAAAAACTACCAACAGAATTCGTTCCTGGCACCTTCCCCGGTGGAGTTGTGCATGGGGTGTGTTTGGAACATTTTGTCACCGGCCGAGTCCAAAATTCAGCGGTTCCCCATCTCAGCCCAGAAAGCAGGTAGAACAACTTTTGTAGTGCCTTTCAAATGCCCACCAAGGTAGTGTAAAAACTATCAGGAGAACTCCTGTCTGGCACCTTCCGTGGTGGAGTTGTGCATGGGGTGTCTTTGGAACATTTTGTCACCAGCCGACTCCAAAATTCAGCGGTTCCCCATCTCAGCCCAGAAAGCAGGTAGAACAACTTTTGTGGTGTCTTTCAGATGCCTACCGGAGCAATGTAAAAACTACCAGGAGAACTCCTGTCTGGCACCTTCCCCGGTGGAGTTGTGCAGGGGGTGTGTTTGGAACATTTTGTCACCGGCCGAGTCCAAAATTCAGCGGTTCCCCATCTCAGCCCAGAAAGCAGGAAGAACAACTTTTGTGGTGTCTTTCAGATGCCTACCAAGGTAGTGTAAAAACTACCAGGAGAACTCCTGTCTGGCACCTTCCCCGGTGGAGTTGTGCATGGGGTGTGTTTGGAACATTTTGTCACCGGCCGACTCCAAAATTCAGCGGTTCCCCATCTCAGCCCAGAAAGCAGGTAGAACAACTTTTGTGGTGTCTTTCAGATGCCTAGCGGAGCAATGTAAAAACTACCAGGAGAACTCCTGTCTGGCACCTTCCCCGGTGGAGTTGTGCATGGGGTGTGTTTGGAACATTTTGTCACCGGCCGACTCCAAAATTCAGCGGTTCCCCATCTCAGCCCAGAAAGCAGGTAGAACAACTTTTGTCGTGTCTTTCAGATGCCTACCAAGGTAGTGTAAAAACTACCAAGAGAACTCCTGTCTGGCACCTTCCCCGGTGGAGTTGTGCATGGGGTGTGTTTGGAACATTTTTTCACCGGCCGAGTCCAAAATTCAGCGGTTCCCCATCTCAGCCCAGAAAGCAGGTAGAACAACTTTTGTGGTGCCTTTCAAATGCCTACCAAGGTAGTGTAAAAACTACCAAGAGAACTCCTGTCTGGCACCTTCCCCGGTGGAGTTGTGCATGGGGTGTGTTTGGAACATTTTGTCACCGGCCGACTCCAAAATTCAGCGGTTCCCCATCTCAGACCAGAAAGCAGGAAGAACAACTTTTGTCGTGTCTTTCAGATGCCTACCAAGGTAGTGTAAAAACTACCAGGAGAACTCCTGTCTGGCACCTTCCCCGGTGGAGTTGTGCATGGGGTGTTTTTGGAACATTTTGTCACCAGCCGAGTCCAAAATTCAGCGGTTCCCCATCTCAGCCCAGAAAGCAGGTAGAACAACTTTTGTGGTGACTTTCAAATGCCTACCGGAGCAATGTAAAAACTACCAGGAGAACTCCTGTCTGGCACCTTCCGTGGTGGAGTTGTGCATGGGGTGTGTTTGGAACATTTTGTCACCAGCCGACTCCAAAATTCAGCGATTCCCCATCTCAGCCCAGAAAGCAGGTAGAACAACTTTTGTGGTGTCTTTCAGATGCCTACCAGAGCAATGTAAAAACTACCAGGAGAACTCCTGTCTGACACCTTCCCCGGTGGAGTTGTGCGTGGGGTGTGTTTGGAACATTTTGTAACCGGCCGACTCCAAAATTCAGCGATTCCCCATCTCAGCCCAGAAAGCAGGTAGAACAACTTTTGTCGTGTCTTTCAGATGCCTACCAAGGTAGTGTAAAAACTACCAGGAGAACTCCTGTCTGGCACCTTCCCCGGTGGAGTTGTGCATGGGGTGTGTTTGGAACATTTTGTCACCAGCCGACTCCAAAATTCAGCTGTTCCCCATCTCAGCCCAGAAAGCAGGTAGAACAACTTTTGTGGTGCCTTTCAGATGCCTACCAAGGTAGTGTAAAAACTACCAACAGAACTCGTTTCTGGCACCTTCCCCGGAGGAGTTGTGCAGGGGGTGTGTTTGGAACATTTTGTCACCGGCCGACTCCAAAATTCAGCGGTTCCCCATCTCAGCCCAGAAAGCAGGTAGAACAACTTTTGTGGTGCCTTTCAAATGCCCACCAAGGTAGTGTAAAAACTATCAGGAGAACTCCTGTCTGGCACCTTCCGTGGTGGAGTTGTGCATGGGGTGTCTTTGGAACATTTTGTCACCAGCCGACTCCAAAATTCAGCGGTTCCCCATCTCAGCCCAGAAAGCAGGTAGAACAACTTTTGTGGTGTCTTTCAGATGCCTACCGGAGCAATGTAAAAACTACCAGGAGAACTCCTGTCTGGCACCTTCCCCGGTGGAGTTGTGCATGGGGTGTGTTTGGAACATTTTGTCACCAGCCGAGTCCAAAATTCAGCGGTTCCCCATCTCAGCCCAGAAAGCAGGTAGAACAACTTTTGTGGTGTCTTTCAGATGCCTACCAAGGTAGTGTAAAAACTACCAGGAGAACTCCTGTCTGGCACCTTCCCCGGTGGAGTTGTGCATGGGGTGTGTTTGGAACATTTTGTCACCAGCCGACTCCAAAATTCAGCGGTTCCCCATCTCAGCCCAGAAAGCAGGTAGAACAACTTTTGTGGTGCCTTTCAGCTGCCTACCAAGGTAGTGTAAAAACTACCAGGAGAACTCCTGTCTGGCACCTTCCCCGGTGGAGTTGTGCAGGGGGTGTGTTTGGAACATTTTGTCACCAGCCGAGTCCAAAATTCAGCGATTCCCCATCTCAGCCCAGAAAGCAGGTAGAACAACTTTTGTCGTGTCTTTCAGATGCCTACCAAGGTAGTGTAAAAACTACCAGGAGAACTCCTGTCTGGCACCTTCCGTGGTGGAGTTGTGCATGGGGTGTGTTTGGAACATTTTGTCACCAGCCGAGTCCAAAATTCAGCGGTTCCCCATCTCAGCCCAGAAAGCAGGTAGAACAACTTTTGTGGTGACTTTCAAATGCCTACCGGAGCAATGTAAAAACTACCAGGAGAACTCCTGTCTGGCACCTTCCGTGGTGGAGTTGTGCAGGGGGTGTGTTTGGAACATTTTGTCACCAGCCGACTCCAAAATTCAGCGGTTCCCCATCTCAGCCCAGAAAGCAGGTAAAACAACTTTTGTGGTGTCTTTCAGATGCCTACCGGAGCAATGTAAAAACTACCAGGAGAACTCCTGTCTGGCACCTTCCCCGGTGGAGTTGTGCATGGGGTGTGTTTGGAACATTTTGTCACCGGCCGACTCCAAAATTCAGCGGTTCCCCATCTCAGCCCAGAAAGCAGGTAGAACAACTTTTGTGGTGTCTTTCAGATGCCTACCGGAGCAATGTAAAAACTACCAGGAGAACTCCTGTCTGGCACCTTCCCCGGTGGAGTTGTGCATGGGGTGTGTTTGGAACATTTTGTCACCAGCCGAGTCCAAAATTCAGCTGTTCCCCATCTCAGCCCAGAAAGCCGGTAGAACATCTTTTGTGGTGTCTTTCAGATGCCTACCAAGGTAGTGTAAAAACTACTAAGAGAACTCCTGTCTGGCACCTTCCCCGGTGGAGTTGTGCATGGGGTGTGTTTGGAACATTTTGTCACCGGCCGACTCCAAAATTCAGCGATTCCCCATCTCAGCCCCGAAAGCAGGTAGAACAACTTTTGTCTTGTCTTTCAGATGCCTACCAAGGTAGTGTAAAAACTACTAAGAGAACTCCTGTCTGGCACCTTCCCCGGTGGAGTTGTGCATGGGGTGTGTTTGGAACATTTTGTCACCAGCCGACTCCAAAATTCAGCGATTCCCCATCTCAGCCCCGAAAGCAGGTAGAACAACTATTGTGGTGCCTTTCAAATGCCTACCAAGGTAGTGTAAAAACTACTAAGAGAACTCCTGTCTGGCACCTTCCCCGGTGGAGTTGTGCATGGGGTGTGTTTGGAACATTTTGTCACCAGCCGAGTCCAAAATTCAGCGATTCCCCATCTCAGCCCAGAAAGCAGGTAGAACAACTTTTGTGGTGCCTTTCAGCTGCCTACCAAGGTAGTGTAAAAACTACCAAGAGAACTCCTGTCTGGCACCTTCCCCGGTGGAGTTGTGCATGGGGTGTGTTTGGAACATTTTGTCACCGGCCGAGTCCAAAATTCAGCGGTTCCCCATCTCAGCCCAGAAAGCAGGTAGAACAACTTTTGTGGTGTCTTTCAGCTGCCTACCGGAGCAATGTAAAAACTACCAGGAGAACTCCTGTCTGGCACCTTCCCCGGTGGAGTTGTGCAGGGGGTGTGTTTGGAACATTTTGTCACCAGCCGACTCCAAAATTCAGCGGTTCCCCATCTCAGCCCAGAAAGCAGGTAGAACAACTTTTGTGGTGCCTTTCAGCTGCCTACCAAGGTAGTGTAAAAACTACCAAGAGAACTCCTGTCTGGCACCTTCCCCGGTGGAGTTGTGCATGGGGTGTGTTTGGAACATTTTGTCACCAGCCGACTCCAAAATTCAGCGGTTCCCCATCTCAGCCCACAAAGCAGGTACAACTTCTTTTCTTGTGCCTTTCAGCTGCCTACCAAGGTAGTGTAAAAACTACCAACAGAATTCGTTCCTGGCACCTTCCCCGGTGGAGTTGTGCATGGGGTGTGTTTGGAACATTTTGTCACCGGCCGAGTCCAAAATTCAGCGGTTCCCCATCTCAGCCCAGAAAGCAGGTAGAACAACTTTTGTGGTGTCTTTCAGATGCCTACCGGAGCAATGTAAAAACTACCAGGAGAACTCCTGTCTGGCACCTTCCCCGGTGGAGTTGTGCATGGGGTGTGTTTGGAACATTTTGTCACCGGCCGACTCCAAAATTCAGCGGTTCCCCATCTCAGCCCAGAAAGCAGGTAGAACAACTTTTGTGGTGTCTTTCAGATGCCTACCGGAGCAATGTAAAAACTACCAGGAGAACTCCTGTCTGGCACCTTCCCCGGTGGAGTTGTGCAGGGGGTGTGTTTGGAACATTTTGTCACCGGCCGAGTCCAAAATTCAGCGGTTCCCCATCTCAGCCCAGAAAGCAGGTAGAACAACTTTTGTGGTGCCTTTCAAATGCCCACCAAGGTAGTGTAAAAACTATCAGGAGAACTCCTGTCTGGCACCTTCCGTGGTGGAGTTGTGCATGGGGTGTCTTTGGAACATTTTGTCTCCAGCCGAGTCCAAAATTCAGCGGTTCCCCATCTCAGCCCAGAAAGCAGGTAGAACAACTTTTGTGGTGTCTTTCAGATGCCTAGCGGAGCAATGTAAAAACTACCAGGAGAACTCCTGTCTGGCACCTTCCCCGGTGGAGTTGTGCATGGGCTGTGTTTGGAACATTTTGTCACCAGCCGAGTCCAAAATTCAGCGGTTCCCCATCTCAGCCCAGAAAGCAGGTAGAACAACTTTTGTGGTGACTTTCAAATGCCTACCGGAGCAATGTAAAAACTACCAGGAGAACTCCTGTCTGGCACCTTCCGTGGTGGAGTTGTGCAGGGGGTGTGTTTGGAACATTTTGTCACCAGCCGACTCCAAAATTCAGCGATTCCCCATCTCAGCCCAGAAAGCAGGTAGAACAACTTTTGTGGTGTCTTTCAGATGCCTACCGGAGCAATGTAAAAACTACCAGGAGAACTCCTGTCTGACACCTTCCCCGGTGGAGTTGTGCGTGGGGTGTGTTTGGAACATTTTGTAACCGGCCGACTCCAAAATTCAGCGATTCCCCATCTCAGCCCAGAAAGCAGGTAGAACAACTTTTGTCGTGTCTTTCAGATGCCTACCAAGGTAGTGTAAAAACTACCAGGAGAACTCCTGTCTGGCACCTTCCCCGGTGGAGTTGTGCATGGGGTGTGTTTGGAACATTTTGTCACCAGCCGACTCCAAAATTCAGCTGTTCCCCATCTCAGCCCAGAAAGCAGGTAGAACAACTTTTGTGGTGCCTTTCAGATGCCTACCAAGGTAGTGTAAAAACTACCAACAGAACTCGTTTCTGGCACCTTCCCCGGAGGAGTTGTGCAGGGGGTGTGTTTGGAACATTTTGTCACCGGCCGACTCCAAAATTCAGCGGTTCCCCATCTCAGCCCAGAAAGCAGGTAGAACAACTTTTGTGGTGCCTTTCAAATGCCCACCAAGGTAGTGTAAAAACTATCAGGAGAACTCCTGTCTGGCACCTTCCGTGGTGGAGTTGTGCATGGGGTGTCTTTGGAACATTTTGTCACCAGCCGACTCCAAAATTCAGCGGTTCCCCATCTCAGCCCAGAAAGCAGGTAGAACAACTTTTGTGGTGTCTTTCAGATGCCTACCGGAGCAATGTAAAAACTACCAGGAGAACTCCTGTCTGGCACCTTCCCCGGTGGAGTTGTGCAGGGGGTGTGTTTGGAACATTTTGTCACCGGCCGAGTCCAAAATTCAGCGGTTCCCCATCTCAGCCCAGAAAGCAGGTAGAACAACTTTTGTGGTGCCTTTCAGATGCCTAGCGGAGCAATGTAAAAACTACCAGGAGAACTCCTGTCTGGCACCTTCCCCGGTGGAGTTGTGCATGGGCTGTGTTTGGAACATTTTGTCACCAGCCGAGTCCAAAATTCAGCGGTTCCCCATCTCAGCCCAGAAAGCAGGTAGAACAACTTTTGTGGTGTCTTTCAGATGCCTACCAAGGTAGTGTAAAAACTACCAGGAGAACTCCTGTCTGGCACCTTCCCCGGTGGAGTTGTGCACGGGGTGTGTTTGGAACATTTTGTCACCAGCCGACTCCAAAATTCAGCGTTTCCCCATCTCAGCCCAGAAAGCAGGTAGAACAACTTTTGTGGTGCCTTTCAGCTGCCTACCAAGGTAGTGTAAAAACTACCAGGAGAACTCCTGTCTGGCACCTTCCCCGGTGGAGTTGTGCAGGGGGTGTGTTTGGAACATTTTGTCACCAGCCGAGTCCAAAATTCAGCGATTCCCCATCTCAGCCCAGAAAGCAGGTAGAACAACTTTTGTGGTGTCTTTCAGATGCCTACCAAGGTAGTGTAAAAACTACCAGGAGAACTCCTGTCTGGCACCTTCCGTGGTGGAGTTGTGCATGGGGTGTGTTTGGAACATTTTGTCACCAGCCGAGTCCAAAATTCAGCGGTTCCCCATCTCAGCCCAGAAAGCAGGTAGAACAACTTTTGTGGTGACTTTCAAATGCCTACCGGAGCAATGTAAAAACTACCAGGAGAACTCCTGTCTGGCACCTTCCGTGGTGGAGTTGTGCAGGGGGTGTGTTTGGAACATTTTGTCACCAGCCGACTCCAAAATTCAGCGGTTCCCCATCTCAGCCCAGAAAGCAGGTAAAACAACTTTTGTGGTGTCTTTCAGATGCCTACCGGAGCAATGTAAAAACTACCAGGAGAACTCCTGTCTGGCACCTTCCCCGGTGGAGTTGTGCATGGGGTGTGTTTGGAACATTTTGTCACCGGCCGACTCCAAAATTCAGCGGTTCCCCATCTCAGCCCAGAAAGCAGGTAGAACAACTTTTGTGGTGTCTTTCAGATGCCTACCGGAGCAATGTAAAAACTACCAGGAGAACTCCTGTCTGGCACCTTCCCCGGTGGAGTTGTGCATGGGGTGTGTTTGGAACATTTTGTCACCAGCCGAGTCCAAAATTCAGCTGTTCCCCATCTCAGCCCAGAAAGCCGGTAGAACATCTTTTGTGGTGTCTTTCAGATGCCTACCAAGGTAGTGTAAAAACTACTAAGAGAACTCCTGTCTGGCACCTTCCCCGGTGGAGTTGTGCATGGGGTGTGTTTGGAACATTTTGTCACCAGCCGACTCCAAAATTCAGCGATTCCCCATCTCAGCCCCGAAAGCAGGTAGAACAACTTTTGTCTTGTCTTTCAGATGCCTACCAAGGTAGTGTAAAAACTACTAAGAGAACTCCTGTCTGGCACCTTCCCCGGTGGAGTTGTGCATGGGGTGTGTTTGGAACATTTTGTCACCAGCCGACTCCAAAATTCAGCG
Source organism: Falco biarmicus (assembly GCF_023638135.1). Taxonomy (NCBI): domain Eukaryota; kingdom Metazoa; phylum Chordata; class Aves; order Falconiformes; family Falconidae; genus Falco; species Falco biarmicus. Next base: position 399,867 of record NC_079298.1, on the reverse strand, counting down.
ATTCCCCATCTCAGCCCCGAAAGCAGGTAGAACAACTATTGTGGTGCCTTTCAAATGCCTACCAAGGTAGTGTAAAAACTACTAAGAGAACTCCTGTCTGGCACCTTCCCCGGTGGAGTTGTGCATGGGGTGTGTTTGGAACATTTTGTCACCAGCCGAGTCCAAAATTCAGCGATTCCCCATCTCAGCCCAGAAAGCAGGTAGAACAACTTTTGTGGTGCCTTTCAGCTGCCTACCAAGGTAGTGTAAAAACTACCAAGAGAACTCCTGTCTGGCACCTTCCCCGGTGGAGTTGTGCATGGGGTGTGTTTGGAACATTTTGTCACCGGCCGAGTCCAAAATTCAGCGGTTCCCCATCTCAGCCCAGAAAGCAGGTAGAACAACTTTTGTGGTGTCTTTCAGCTGCCTACCGGAGCAATGTAAAAACTACCAGGAGAACTCCTGTCTGGCACCTTCCCCGGTGGAGTTGTGCAGGGGGTGTGTTTGGAACATTTTGTCACCAGCCGACTCCAAAATTCAGCGTTTCCCCATCTCAGCCCAGAAAGCAGGTAGAACAACTTTTGTGGTGCCTTTCAGCTGCCTACCAAGGTAGTGTAAAAACTACCAAGAGAACTCCTGTCTGGCACCTTCCCCGGTGGAGTTGTGCATGGGGTGTGTTTGGAACATTTTGTCACCGGCCGACTCCAAAATTCAGCGGTTCCCCATCTCAGCCCAGAAAGCAGGTACAACTTCTTTTCTTGTGCCTTTCAGCTGCCTACCAAGGTAGTGTAAAAACTACCAACAGAATTCGTTCCTGGCACCTTCCCCGGTGGAGTTGTGCATGGGGTGTGTTTGGAACATTTTGTCACCGGCCGAGTCCAAAATTCAGCGGTTCCCCATCTCAGCCCAGAAAGCAGGTAGAACAACTTTTGTGGTGTCTTTCAGATGCCTACCGGAGCAATGTAAAAACTACCAGGAGAACTCCTGTCTGGCACCTTCCCCGGTGGAGTTGTGCATGGGGTGTGTTTGGAACATTTTGTCACCGGCCGACTCCAAAATTCAGCGGTTCCCCATCTCAGCCCAGAAAGCAGGTAGAACAACTTTTGTGGTGTCTTTCAGATGCCTACCGGAGCAATGTAAAAACTACCAGGAGAACTCCTGTCTGGCACCTTCCCCGGTGGAGTTGTGCAGGGGGTGTGTTTGGAACATTTTGTCACCGGCCGAGTCCAAAATTCAGCGGTTCCCCATCTCAGCCCAGAAAGCAGGTAGAACAACTTTTGTGGTGCCTTTCAAATGCCCACCAAGGTAGTGTAAAAACTATCAGGAGAACTCCTGTCTGGCACCTTCCGTGGTGGAGTTGTGCATGGGGTGTCTTTGGAACATTTTGTCACCAGCCGAGTCCAAAATTCAGCGGTTCCCCATCTCAGCCCAGAAAGCAGGTAGAACAACTTTTGTGGTGTCTTTCAGATGCCTAGCGGAGCAATGTAAAAACTACCAGGAGAACTCCTGTCTGGCACCTTCCCCGGTGGAGTTGTGCATGGGCTGTGTTTGGAACATTTTGTCACCAGCCGAGTCCAAAATTCAGCGGTTCCCCATCTCAGCCCAGAAAGCAGGTAGAACAACTTTTGTGGTGTCTTTCAGATGCCTACCAAGGTAGTGTAAAAACTACCAGGAGAACTCCTGTCTGGCACCTTCCCCGGTGGAGTTGTGCATGGGGTGTGTTTGGAACATTTTGTCACCAGCCGACTCCAAAATTCAGCGGTTCCCCATCTCAGCCCAGAAAGCAGGTAGAACAACTTTTGTGGTACCTTTCAGCTGCCTACCAAGGTAGTGTAAAAACTACCAAGAGAACTCCTGTCTGGCACCTTCCCCGGTGGAGTTGTGCATGGGGTGTGTTTGGAACATTTTGTCACCGGCCGAGTCCAAAATTCAGCTGTTCCCCATCTCAGCCCAGAAAGCAGGAAGAACAACTTTTGTGGTGCCTTTCAAATGCCTACCAAGGTAGTGTAAAAACTACCAGGAGAACTCCTGTCTGGCACCTTCCCCGGTGGAGTTGTGCAGGGGGTGTGTTTGGAACATTTTGTCACCAGCCGAGTCCAAAATTCAGCGTTTCCCCATCTCAGCCCAGAAAGCAGGTAGAACAACTTTTGTCGTGTCTTTCAGATGCCTACCAAGGTAGTGTAAAAACTACCAGGAGAACTCCTGTCTGACACCTTCCCCGGTGGAGTTGTGCGTGGGGTGTGTTTGGAACATTTTGTCACCGGCCGACTCCAAAATTCAGCAATTCCCCATCTCAGCCCAGAAAGCAGGTAGAACAACTTTTGTCGTGTCTTTCAGATGCCTACCAAGGTAGTGTAAAAACTACCAGGAGAACTCCTGTCTGGCACCTTCCCCGGTGGAGTTGTGCATGGGGTGTGTTTGGAACATTTTGTCACCAGCCGAGTCCAAAATTCAGCGTTTCCCCATCTCAGCCCAGAAAGCAGGTAGAACAACTTTTGTGGTGCCTTTCAGCTGCCTACCAAGGTAGTGTAAAAACTACCAAGAGAACTCCTGTCTGGCACCTTCCCCGGTGGAGTTGTGCATGGGGTGTGTTTGGAACATTTTTTCACCGGCCGAGTCCAAAATTCAGCGGTTCCCCATCTCAGCCCAGAAAGCAGGTAGAAAAACTTTTGTGGTGCCTTTCAGCTGCCTACCAAGGTAGTGTAAAAACTACCAACAGAATTCGTTCCTGGCACCTTCCCCGGTGGAGTTGTGCATGGGGTGTGTTTGGAACATTTTGTCACCGGCCGACTCCAAAATTCAGCGGTTCCCCATCTCAGCCCAGAAAGCAGGTAGAACAACTTTTGTAGTGCCTTTCAAATGCCCACCAAGGTAGTGTAAAAACTATCAGGAGAACTCCTGTCTGGCACCTTCCCCGGTGGAGTTGTGCATGGGGTGTCTTTGGAACATTTTGTCACCAGCCGAGTCCAAAATTCAGCGGTTCCCCATCTCAGCCCAGAAAGCAGGTAGAACAACTTTTGTGGTGTCTTTCAGATGCCTACCGGAGCAATGTAAAAACTACCAGGAGAACTCCTGTCTGGCACCTTCCCCGGTGGAGTTGTGCATGGGGTGTGTTTGGAACATTTTGTCACCGGCCGAGTCCAAAATTCAGCGGTTCCCCATCTCAGCCCAGAAAGCAGGTAGAACAACTTTTGTGGTGTCTTTCAGATGCCTACCAAGGTAGTGTAAAAACTACCAGGAGAACTCCTGTCTGGCACCTTCCCCGGTGGAGTTGTGCATGGGGTGTGTTTGGAACATTTTGTCACCAGCCGACTCCAAAATTCAGCGGTTCCCCATCTCAGCCCAGAAAGCAGGTAGAACAACTTTTGTGGTGCCTTTCAGCTGCCTACCAAGGTAGTGTAAAAACTACCAAGAGAACTCCTGTCTGGCACCTTCCCCGGTGGAGTTGTGCATGGGGTGTGTTTGGAACATTTTTTCACCGGCCGAGTCCAAAATTCAGCGGTTCCCCATCTCAGCCCAGAAAGCAGGAAGAACAACTTTTGTGGTGCCTTTCAAATGCCTACCAAGGTAGTGTAAAAACTACCAGGAGAACTCCTGTCTGGCACCTTTCCCGGTGGAGTTGTGCAGGGGGTGTGTTTGGAACATTTTGTCACCGGCCGACTCCAAAATTCCATGATTCCCCATCTCAGCCCAGAAAGCAGGTAGAACAACTTTTGTGGTGTCTTTCAGATGCCTACCGGAGCAACGTAAAAACTACCAGGAGAACTCCTGTCTGGCACCTTCCCCGGTGGAGTTGTGCATGGGGTGTGTTTGGAACATTTTGTCACCAGCCGAGTCCAAAATTCAGCGGTTCCCCATCTCAGCCCAGAAAGCAGGTAGAACAACTTTTGTGGTGTCTTTCAGATGCCTCCCAAGGTAGTGTAAAAACTACCAGGAGAACTCCTGTCTGGCACCTTCCCCGGTGGAGTTGTGCATGGGGTGTGTTTGGAACATTTTGTCACCGGCCGACTCCAAAATTCAGCGGTTCCCCATCTCAGCCCAGAAAGCAGGTAGAACAACTTTTGTGGTGCCTTTCAGCTGCCTACCAAGGTAGTGTAAAAACTACCAGGAGAACTCCTGTCTGGCACCTTCCCCGGTGGAGTTGTGCATGGGGTGTGTTTGGAACATTTTGTCACCGGCCGACTCCAAAATTCAGCGGTTCCCCATCTCAGCCCACAAAGCAGGTAGAACAACTTTTCTTGTGCCTTTCAGCTGCCTAACAAGGTAGTGTAAAAACTACCAACAGAATTCGTTCCTGGCACCTTCCCCGGTGGAGTTGTGCATGGGGTGTCTGTGGAACATTTTGTCACCGGCCGACTCCAAAATTCAGCGGTTCCCCATCTCAGCCCAGAAAGCAGGTAGAACAACTTTTGTGGTGTCTTTTAGATGCCTACCAAGGTAGTGTAAAAACTACCAGGAGAACTCCTGTCTGGCACCTTCCCCGGTGGAGTTGTGCATGGGGTGTGTTTGGAACATTTTGTCACCAGCCGACTCCAAAATTCAGCGGTTCCCCATCTCAGCCCACAAAGCAGGTAAAACAACTTTTGTGGTGTCTTTCAGATGCCTACCAAGGTAGGGTAAAAACTACCAGGAGAACTCCTGTCTGGCACCTTCCCCGGTGGAGTTGTGCATGGGGTGTGTTTGGAACATTTTGTCACCGGCCGAGTCCAAAATTCAGCGGTTCCCCATCTCAGCCCAGAAAGCAGGTAGAACAACTTTTGTGGTGTCTTTCAGATGCCTACCAAGGTAGTGTAAAAACTACCAGGAGAACTCCTGTCTGGCACCTTCCCCGGTGGAGTTGTGCATGGGGTTTGTTTGGAACATTTTGTCACCAGCCGAGTCCAAAATTCAGCTGTTCCCCATCTCAGCCCAGAAAGCCGGTAGAACATCTTTTGTGGTGTCTTTCAGATGCCTACCAAGGTAGTGTAAAAACTACTAAGAGAACTCCTGTCTGGCACCTTCCCCGGTGGAGTTGTGCATGGGGTGTGTTTGGAACATTTTGTCACCGGCCGACTCCAAAATTCCATGATTCCCCATCTCAGCCCAGAAAGCAGGTAGAACAACTTTTGTCGTGTCTTTCAGATGCCTACCAAGGTAGTGTAAAAACTACTAAGAGAACTCCTGTCTGGCACCTTCCCCGGTGGAGTTGTGCAGGGGGTGTGTTTGGAACATTTTGTCACCAGCCGAGTCCAAAATTCAGCGATTCCCCATCTCAGCCCCGAAAGCAGGTAGAACAACTTTTGTGGTGCCTTTCAGATGCCTACCAAGGTAGTGTAAAAACTACTAAGAGAACTCCTGTCTGGCACCTTCCGTGGTGGAGTTGTGCGTGGGGTGTGTTTGGAACATTTTGTCACCGGCCGACTCCAAAATTCAGCGATTCCCCATCTCAGCCCCGAAAGCAGGTAGAAGAACTTTTGTGGTGCCTTTCAGCTGCCTACCAAGGTAGTGTAAAAACTACTAAGAGAACTCCTGCCTGGCACCTTCCCCGGTGGAGTTGTGCATGGGGTGTGTTTGGAACATTTTGTCACCAGCCGAGTCCAAAATTCAGCGTTTCCCCATCTCAGCCCAGAAAGCAGGTAGAACAACTTTTGTCGTGTCTTTCAGATGCCTACCAAGGTAGTGTAAAAACTACCAGGAGAACTCCTGTCTGGCACCTTCCCCGGTGGAGTTGTGCATGGGGTGTGTTTGGAACATTTTTTCACCGGCCGAGTCCAAAATTCAGCGGTTCCCCATCTCAGCCCAGAAAGCAGGTAGAAAAACTTTTGTGGTGCCTTTCAGCTGCCTACCGGAGCAATGTAAAAACTACCAGGAGAACTCCTGTCTGGCACCTTCCCCGGTGGAGTTGTGCATGGGGTGTGTTTGGAACATTTTGTCACCAGCCGAGTCCAAAATTCAGCGTTTCCCCATCTCAGCCCAGAAAGCAGGTAGAACAACTTTTGTTGTGCCTTTCAGCTGCCTACCAAGGTAGTGTAAAAACTACCAAGAGAACTCCTGTCTGGCACCTTCCCCGGTGGAGTTGTGCATGGGGTGTGTTTGGAACATTTTGTCACCAGCCGACTCCAAAATTCAGCGGTACCCCATCTCAGCCCACAAAGCAGGTACAACTTCTTTTCTTGTGCCTTTCAGCTGCCTACCAAGGTAGTGTAAAAACTACCAACAGAATTCGTTCCTGGCACCTTCCCCGGTGGAGTTGTGCATGGGGTGTGTTTGGAACATTTTGTCACCGGCCGACTCCAAAATTCAGCGGTTCCCCATCTCAGCCCAGAAAGCAGGTAGAACAACTTTTGTGGTGTCTTTCAGATGCCTACCGGAGCAATGTAAAAACTACCAGGAGAACTCCTGTCTGGCACCTTCCCCGGTGGAGTTGTGCAGGGGGTGTGTTTGGAACATTTTGTCACCGGCCGAGTCCAAAATTCAGCGATTCCCCATCTCAGCCCAGAAAGCAGGTAGAACAACTTTTGTGGTGTCTTTCAGATGCCTACCAAGGTAGTGTAAAAACTACTAAGAGAACTCCTGTCTGGCACCTTCCCCGGTGGAGTTGTGCATGGGGTGTGTTTGGAACATTTTGTCACCAGCCGACTCCAAAATTCAGCGATTCCCCATCTCAGCCCCGAAAGCAGGTAGAACAACTTTTGTCTTGTCTTTCAGATGCCTACCAAGGTAGTGTAAAAACTACTAAGAGAACTCCTGTCTGGCACCTTCCCCGGTGGAGTTGTGCGTGGGGTGTGTTTGGAACATTTTGTCACCGGCCGACTCCAAAATTCAGCGATTCCCCATCTCAGCCCCGAAAGCAGGTAGAACAACTTTTGTCTTGTCTTTCAGATGCCTACCAAGGTAGTGTAAAAACTACCAAGAGAACTCCTGTCTGGCACCTTCCCCGGTGGAGTTGTGCATGGGGTGTGCTTGGAACATTTTTTCACCGGCCGAGTCCAAAATTCAGCGTTTCCCCATCTCAGCCCAGAAAGCAGGTAGAACAACTTTTGTGGTGCCTTTCAGCTGCCTACCAAGGTAGTGTAAAAACTACCAAGAGAACTCCTGTCTGGCACCTTCCCCGGTGGAGTTGTGCATGGGGTGTGTTTGGAACATTTTGTCACCAGCCGACTCCAAAATTCAGCGGTTCCCCATCTCAGCCCACAAAGCAGGTACAACTTCTTTTCTTGTGCCTTTCAGCTTCCTACCAAGGTAGTGTAAAAACTACCAACAGAATTCGTTCCTGGCACCTTCCCCGGTGGAGTTGTGCATGGGGTGTGTTTGGAACATTTTGTCACCGGCCGACTCCAAAATTCAGCGATTCCCCATCTCAGCCCCGAAAGCAGGTAGAACAACTTTTGTGGTGCCTTTCAAATGCCTACCAAGGTAGTGTAAAAACTACTAAGAGAACTCCTGTCTGGCACCTTCCCCGGTGGAGTTGTGCATGGGGTGTGTTTAGAACATTTTGTCACCAGCCGAGTCCAAAATTCAGCGGTTCCCCATCTCAGCCCAGAAAGCAGGTAGAACAACGTTTGTTGTGCCTTTCAAATGCCTACCAAGGTAGTGTAAAAACTACCAAGAGAACTCCTGTCTGGCACCTTCCCCGGTGGAGTTGTGCAGGGGGTGTGTTTGGAACATTTTGTCACCGGCCGACTCCAAAATTCAGCGATTCCCCATCTCAGCCCCGAAAGCAGGTAGAACAACTTTTGTCTTGTCTTTCAGATGCCTACCAAGGTAGTGTAAAAACTACCAAGAGAACTCCTGTCTGGCACCTTCCCCGGTGGAGTTGTGCATGGGGTGTGCTTGGAACATTTTTTCACCGGCCGAGTCCAAAATTCAGCGGTTCCCCATCTCAGCCCAGAAAGCAGGTAGAAAAACTTTTGTGGTGCCTTTCAGCTGCCTACCGGAGCAATGTAAAAACTACCAGGAGAACTCCTGTCTGGCACCTTCCCCGGTGGAGTTGTGCATGGGGTGTGTTTGGAACATTTTGTCACCAGCCGAGTCCAAAATTCAGCGTTTCCCCATCTCAGCCCCAGAAAGCAGGTAGAACAACTTTTGTGGTGCCTTTCAGCTGCCTACCAAGGTAGTGTAAAAACTACCAAGAGAACTCCTGTCTGGCACCTTCCCCGGTGGAGTTGTGCATGGGGTGTGTTTGGAACATTTTGTCACCAGCCGACTCCAAAATTCAGCGGTTCCCCATCTCAGCCCACAAAGCAGGTACAACTTCTTTTCTTGTGCCTTTCAGCTTCCTACCAAGGTAGTGTAAAAACTACCAACAGAATTCGTTCCTGGCACCTTCCCCGGTGGAGTTGTGCATGGGGTGTGTTTGGAACATTTTGTCACCGGCCGACTCCAAAATTCAGCGATTCCCCATCTCAGCCCCGAAAGCAGGTAGAACAACTTTTGTGGTGCCTTTCAAATGCCTACCAAGGTAGTGTAAAAACTACTAAGAGAACTCCTGTCTGGCACCTTCCCCGGTGGAGTTGTGCATGGGGTGTGTTTAGAACATTTTGTCACCAGCCGAGTCCAAAATTCAGCGGTTCCCCATCTCAGCCCAGAAAGCAGGTAGAACAACTTTTGTGGTGCCTTTCAAATGCCTACCAAGGTAGTGTAAAAACTACCAAGAGAACTCCTGTCTGGCACCTTCCCCGGTGGAGTTGTGCAGGGGGTGTGTTTGGAACATTTTGTCACCGGCCGACTCCAAAATTCAGCGATTCCCCATCTCAGCCCAGAAAGCAGGTAGAACAACTTTTGTGGTGCCTTTCAGCTGCCTACCAAGGTAGTGTAAAAACTACCAGGAGAACTCCTGTCTGGCACCTTCCCCGGTGGAGTTGTGCATGGGGTGTGTTTGGAACATTTTGTCACCAGCCGAGTCCAAAATTCAGCGGTTCCCCATCTCAGCCCAGAAAGCAGGTAGAACAACTTTTGTGGTGCCTTTCAGCTGCCTACCAAGGTAGTGTAAAAACTACCAAGAGAACTCCTGTCTGGCACCTTCCCCGGTGGAGTTGTGCATGGGGTGTGTTTGGAACATTTTGTCACCGGCCGACTCCAAAATTCAGCGGTTCCCCATCTCAGACCAGAAAGCAGGAAGAACAACTTTTGTGGTGCCTTTCAAATGCCTACCAAGGTAGTGTAAAAACTACCAGGAGAACTCCTGTCTGGCACCTTCCCCGGTGGAGTTGTGCAGGGGGTGTGTTTGGAACATTTTGTCACCAGCCGACTCCAAAATTCAGCGGTTCCCCATCTCAGCCCAGAAAGCAGGTAGAACAACTTTTGTGGTGCCTTTCAGCTGCCTACCAAGGTAGTGTAAAAACTACCAAGAGAACTCCTGTCTGGCACCTTCCCCGGTGGAGTTGTGCATGGGGTGTGTTTGGAACATTTTGTCACCGGCCGACTCCAAAATTCAGCGGTTCCCCATCTCAGACCAGAAAGCAGGAAGAACAACTTTTGTGGTGCCTTTCAAATGCCCACCAAGGTAGTGTAAAAACTATCAGGAGAACTCCTGTCTGGCACCTTCCCCGGTGGAGTTGTGCATGGGGTGTCTTTGGAACATTTTGTCACCAGCCGAGTCCAAAATTCAGCGGTTCCCCATCTCAGCCCAGAAAGCAGGTAGAACAACTTTTGTGGTGTCTTTCAGATGCCTACCGGAGCAATGTAAAAACTACCAGGAGAACTCCTGTCTGGCACCTTCCCCGGTGGAGTTGTGCATGGGGTGTGTTTGGAACATTTTGTCACCGGCCGAGTCCAAAATTCAGCTGTTCCCCATCTCAGCCCAGAAAGCAGGTAGAACAACTTTTGTGGTGCCTTTCAGCTGCCTACCAAGGTAGTGTAAAAACTACCAGGAGAACTCCTGTCTGGCACCTTCCCCGGTGGAGTTGTGCATGGGGTGTGTTTGGAACATTTTTTCACCGGCCGAGTCCAAAATTCAGCGGTTCCCCATCTCAGACCAGAAAGCAGGAAGAACAACTTTTGTGGTGCCTTTCAAATGCCTACCAAGGTAGTGTAAAAACTACCAGGAGAACTCCTGTCTGGCACCTTCCCCGGTGGAGTTGTGCATGGGGTGTCTGTGGAACATTTTGTCAGCAGCCGAGTCCAAAATTCAGCGTTTCCCCATCTCAGCCCAGAAAGCAGGTAGAACAACTTTTGTGGTGCCTTTCAGCTGCCTACCAAGGTAGTGTAAAAACTACCAAGAGAACTCCTGTCTGGCACCTTCCCCGGTGGAGTTGTGCATGGGGTGTGTTTGGAACATTTTGTCACCGGCCGAGTCCAAAATTCAGCGGTTCCCCATCTCAGCCCAGAAAGCAGGAAGAACAACTTTTGTGGTGCCTTTCAAATGCCTACCAAGGTAGTGTAAAAACTACCAGGAGAACTCCTGTCTGGCACCTTCCCCGGTGGAGTTGTGCATGGGGTGTGTTTGGAACATTTTGTCACCAGCCGAGTCCAAAATTCAGCCTTTCCCCATCTCAGCCCAGAAAGCAGATAGAACAACTTTTGTGGTGCCTTTCAGGTGCCTACCAAGGTAGTGTAAAAACTACCAGGAGAACTCCTGTCTGGCACCTTCCCCGGTGGAGTTGTGCATGGGGTGTGTTTGGAACATTTTGTCACCGGCCGAGTCCAAAATTCAGCGGTTCCCCATCTCAGCCCAGAAAGCAGGTAGAACAACTTTTGTGGTGCCTTTCAGCTGCCTACCAAGGTAGTGTAAAAACTACCAAGAGAACTCCTGTCTGGCACCTTCCCCGGTGGAGTTGTGCATGGGGTGTGTTTGGAACATTTTGTCACCGGCCGACTCCAAAATTCAGCGGTTCCCCATCTCAGACCAGAAAGCAGGAAGAACAACTTTTGTGGTGCCTTTCAAATGCCTACCAAGGTAGTGTAAAAACTACCAGGAGAACTCCTGTCTGGCACCTTCCCCGGTGGAGTTGTGCAGGGGGTGTGTTTGGAACATTTTGTCACCAGCCGACTCCAAAATTCAGCGTTTCCCCATCTCAGCCCAGAAAGCAGGTAGAACAACTTTTGTGGTGCCTTTCAAATGCCCACCAAGGTAGTGTAAAAACTACCAGGAGAACTCCTGTCTGGCACCTTCCCCGGTGGAGTTGTGCGTGGGGTGTGTTTGGAACATTTTGTCACCGGCCGACTCCAAAATTCAGCGATTCCCCATCTCAGCCCCGAAAGCAGGAAGAACAACTTTTGTGGTGCCTTTCAAATGCCTACCAAGGTAGTGTAAAAACTACCAGGAGAACTCCTGTCTGGCACCTTTCCCGGTGGAGTTGTGCAGGGGGTGTGTTTGGAACATTTTGTCACCAGCCGACTCCAAAATTCAGCGTTTCCCCATCTCAGCCCAGAAAGCAGGTAGAACAACTTTTGTGGTGCCTTTCAAATGCCCACCAAGGTAGTGTAAAAACTATCAGGAGAACTCCTGTCTGGCACCTTCCGTGGTGGAGTTGTGCATGGGGTGTCTTTGGAACATTTTGTCACCAGCCGAGTCCAAAATTCAGCGGTTCCCCATCTCAGCCCAGAAAGCAGGTAGAACAACTTTTGTGGTGTCTTTCAGATGCCTACCGGAGCAATGTAAAAACTACCAGGAGAACTCCTGTCTGGCACCTTCCCCGGTGGAGTTGTGCATGGGGTGTGTTTGGAACATTTTGTCACCGGCCGAGTCCAAAATTCAGCTGTTCCCCATCTCAGCCCAGAAAGCAGGTAGAACAACTTTTGTGGTGCCTTTCAGCTGCCTACCAAGGTAGTGTAAAAACTACCAAGAGAACTCCTGTCTGGCACCTTCCCCGGTGGAGTTGTGCATGGGGTGTGTTTGGAACATTTTGTCACCGGCCGACTCCAAAATTCAGCGGTTCCCCATCTCAGACCAGAAAGCAGGTAGAACAACTTTTGTGGTGCCTTTCAAATGCCTACCAAGGTAGTGTAAAAACTACCAGGAGAACTCCTGTCTGGCACCTTCCCCGGTGGAGTTGTGCATGGGGTGTGTTTGGAACATTTTGTCACCAGCCGAGTCCAAAATTCAGCGTTTCCCCATCTCAGCCCAGAAAGCAGGTAGAACAACTTTTGTGGTGTCTTTCAGATGCCTACCAAGGTAGTGTAAAAACTACCAAGAGAACTCCTGTCTGGCACCTTCCCCGGTGGAGTTGTGCATGGGGTGTGTTTGTAACATTTTTTCACCGGCCGAGTCCAAAATTCAGCGTTTCCCCATCTCAGCCCAGAAAGCAGGTAGAACAACTTTTGTGGTGCCTTTCAGCTGCCTACCAAGGTAGTGTAAAAACTACCAAGAGAACTCCTGTCTGGCACCTTCCCCGGTGGAGTTGTGCATGGGGTGTGTTTGGAACATTTTGTCACCAGCCGACTCCAAAATTCAGCGGTTCCCCATCTCAGCCCAGAAAGCAGGTAGAACAACTTTTGTGGTGCCTTTCAGATGCCTACCAAGGTATTGTAAAAACTACCAACAGAATTCGTTCCTGGCACCTTCCCCGGTGGAGTTGTGCATGGGGTGTGTTTGGAACATTTTGTCACCGGCCGAGTCCAAAATTCAGCGGTTCCCCATCTCAGCCCAGAAAGCAGGTAGAACAACTTTTGTAGTGCCTTTCTCTTGCCTACCGGGGTAGTGTAAAAACTACCAACAGAACTCGTTTCTGGCACCTTCCCCGGAGGAGTTGTGCAGGGGGTGTGTTTGGAACATTTTGTCACCGGCCGACTCCAAAATTCAGCGGTTCCCCATCTCAGCCCAGAAAGCAGGTAGAACAACTTTTGTGGTGTCTTTCAGATGCCTACCAAGGTAGTGTAAAAACTACCAGGAGAACTCCTGTCTGGCACCTTCCCCGGTGGAGTTGTGCATGGGGTGTGTTTGGAACATTTTGTCACCGGCCGACTCCAAAATTCAGCGATTCCCCATCTCAGCCCAGAAAGCAGGTAGAACAACTTTTGTGGTGTCTTTCAGATGCCTACCAAGGTAGTGTAAAAACTACCAAGAGAACTCCTGTCTGGCACCTTCCCCGGTGGAGTTGTGCAGGGGGTGTGTTTGGAACATTTTGTCACCGGCCGACTCCAAAATTCAGCGATTCCCCATCTCAGCCCAGAAAGCAGGTAGAACAGCTTTTGTGGTGCCTTTCAAATGCCTACCAAGGTAGTGTAAAAACTACCAAGAGAACTCCTGCCTGGCACCTTCCCCGGTGGAGTTGTGCATGGGGTGTGTTTGGAACATTTTGTCACCAGCCGAGTCCAAAATTCAGCGTTTCCCCATCTCAGCCCAGAAAGCAGGTAGAAAAACTTTTGTGGTGCCTTTCAGCTGCCTACCAAGGTAGTGTAAAAACTACCAAGAGAACTCCTGTCTGGCACCTTCCCCGGTGGAGTTGTGCATGGGGTGTGTTTGGAACATTTTGTCACCGGCCGACTCCAAAATTCAGCGGTTCCCCATCTCAGACCAGAAAGCAGGAAGAACAACTTTTGTGGTGCCTTTCAAATGCCTACCAAGGTAGTGTAAAAACTACCAGGAGAACTCCTGTCTGGCACCTTCCCCGGTGGAGTTGTGCATGGGGTGTGTTTGGAACATTTTGTCACCGGCCGAGTCCAAAATTCCATGATTCCCCATCTCAGCCCAGAAAGCAGGTAGAACAACTTTTGTGGTGCCTTTCAAATGCCCACCAAGGTAGTGTAAAAACTACCAGGAGAACTCCTGTCTGGCACCTTCCCCGGTGGAGTTGTGCATGGGGTGTGTTTGGAACATTTTGTCACCAGCCGAGTCCAAAATTCAGCCTTTCCCCATCTCAGCCCAGAAAGCAGGTAGAACAACTTTTGTGGTGCCTTTCAGGTGCCTACCAAGGTAGTGTAAAAACTACCAGGAGAACTCCTGTCTGGCACCTTCCCCGGTGGAGTTGTGCATGGGGTGTGTTTGGAACATTTTGTCACCGGCCGAGTCCAAAATTCAGCGTTTCCCCATCTCAGCCCAGAAAGCAGGTAGAACAACTTTTGTGGAGTCTTTCAGCTGCCTACCAAGGTAGTGTAAAAACTACCAAGAGAACTCCTCTCTGGCACCTTCCCCGGTGGAGTTGTGCATGGGGTGTGTTTGGAACATTTTGTCACCAGCCGACTCCAAAATTCAGCGATTCCCCATCTCAGCCCCGAAAGCAGGAAGAACAACTTTTGTGGTGCCTTTCAAATGCCTACCAAGGTAGTGTAAAAACTACCAGGAGAACTCCTGTCTGGCACCTTCCCCGGTGGAGTTGTGCAGGGGGTGTGTTTGGAACATTTTGTCACCAGCCGACTCCAAAATTCAGCGTTTCCCCATCTCAGCCCAGAAAGCAGGTAGAACAACTTTTGTGGTGCCTTTCAAATGCCCACCAAGGTAGTGTAAAAACTACCAGGAGAACTCCTGTCTGGCACCTTCCCCGGTGGAGTTGTGCGTGGGGTGTGTTTGGAACATTTTGTCACCGGCCGACTCCAAAATTCAGCGATTCCCCATCTCAGCCCCGAAAGCAGGAAGAACAACTTTTGTGGTGCCTTTCAAATGCCTACCAAGGTAGTGTAAAAACTACCAGGAGAACTCCTGTCTGGCACCTTTCCCGGTGGAGTTGTGCAGGGGGTGTGTTTGGAACATTTTGTCACCAGCCGACTCCAAAATTCAGCGTTTCCCCATCTCAGCCCAGAAAGCAGGTAGAACAACTTTTGTGGTGCCTTTCAAATGCCCACCAAGGTAGTGTAAAAACTATCAGGAGAACTCCTGTCTGGCACCTTCCGTGGTGGAGTTGTGCATGGGGTGTCTTTGGAACATTTTGTCACCAGCCGAGTCCAAAATTCAGCGGTTCCCCATCTCAGCCCAGAAAGCAGGTAGAACAACTTTTGTGGTGTCTTTCAGATGCCTACCGGAGCAATGTAAAAACTACCAGGAGAACTCCTGTCTGGCACCTTCCCCGGTGGAGTTGTGCATGGGGTGTGTTTGGAACATTTTGTCACCGGCCGAGTCCAAAATTCAGCTGTTCCCCATCTCAGCCCAGAAAGCAGGTAGAACAACTTTTGTGGTGCCTTTCAGCTGCCTACCAAGGTAGTGTAAAAACTACCAAGAGAACTCCTGTCTGGCACCTTCCCCGGTGGAGTTGTGCATGGGGTGTGTTTGGAACATTTTGTCACCGGCCGACTCCAAAATTCAGCGGTTCCCCATCTCAGACCAGAAAGCAGGTAGAACAACTTTTGTGGTGCCTTTCAAATGCCTACCAAGGTAGTGTAAAAACTACCAGGAGAACTCCTGTCTGGCACCTTCCCCGGTGGAGTTGTGCATGGGGTGTGTTTGGAACATTTTGTCACCAGCCGAGTCCAAAATTCAGCGTTTCCCCATCTCAGCCCAGAAAGCAGGTAGAACAACTTTTGTGGTGTCTTTCAGATGCCTACCAAGGTAGTGTAAAAACTACCAAGAGAACTCCTGTCTGGCACCTTCCCCGGTGGAGTTGTGCATGGGGTGTGTTTGTAACATTTTTTCACCGGCCGAGTCCAAAATTCAGCGGTTCCCCATCTCAGCCCAGAAAGCAGGTAGAACAACTTTTGTGGTGCCTTTCAGCTGCCTACCGGAGCAATGTAAAAACTACCAGGAGAACTCCTGTCTGGCACCTTCCCCGGTGGAGTTGTGCATGGGGTGTGTTTGGAACATTTTGTCACCAGCCGAGTCCAAAATTCAGCGTTTCCCCATCTCAGCCCAGAAAGCAGGTAGAACAACTTTTGTGGTGCCTTTCAGCTGCCTACCAAGGTAGTGTAAAAACTACCAAGAGAACTCCTGTCTGGCACCTTCCCCGGTGGAGTTGTGCATGGGGTGTGTTTGGAACATTTTGTCACCAGCCGACTCCAAAATTCAGCGGTTCCCCATCTCAGCCCAGAAAGCAGGTAGAACAACTTTTGTGGTGCCTTTCAGATGCCTACCAAGGTAGTGTAAAAACTACCAACAGAATTCGTTCCTGGCACCTTCCCCGGTGGAGTTGTGCATGGGGTGTGTTTGGAACATTTTGTCACCGGCCGAGTCCAAAATTCAGCGGTTCCCCATCTCAGCCCAGAAAGCAGGTAGAACAACTTTTGTAGTGCCTTTCTCTTGCCTACCGGGGTAGTGTAAAAACTACCAACAGAACTCGTTTCTGGCACCTTCCCCGGAGGAGTTGTGCAGGGGGTGTGTTTGGAACATTTTGTCACCGGCCGACTCCAAAATTCAGCGGTTCCCCATCTCAGCCCAGAAAGCAGGTAGAACAACTTTTGTGGTGTCTTTCAGATGCCTACCAAGGTAGTGTAAAAACTACCAGGAGAACTCCTGTCTGGCACCTTCCCCGGTGGAGTTGTGCATGGGGTGTGTTTGGAACATTTTGTCACCGGCCGACTCCAAAATTCAGCGATTCCCCATCTCAGCCCAGAAAGCAGGTAGAACAACTTTTGTGGTGTCTTTCAGATGCCTACCAAGGTAGTGTAAAAACTACCAAGAGAACTCCTGTCTGGCACCTTCCCCGGTGGAGTTGTGCAGGGGGTGTGTTTGGAACATTTTGTCACCGGCCGACTCCAAAATTCAGCGATTCCCCATCTCAGCCCAGAAAGCAGGTAGAACAGCTTTTGTGGTGCCTTTCAAATGCCTACCAAGGTAGTGTAAAAACTACCAAGAGAACTCCTGCCTGGCACCTTCCCCGGTGGAGTTGTGCATGGGGTGTGTTTGGAACATTTTGTCACCAGCCGAGTCCAAAATTCAGCGTTTCCCCATCTCAGCCCAGAAAGCAGGTAGAAAAACTTTTGTGGTGCCTTTCAGCTGCCTACCAAGGTAGTGTAAAAACTACCAAGAGAACTCCTGTCTGGCACCTTCCCCGGTGGAGTTGTGCATGGGGTGTGTTTGGAACATTTTGTCACCGGCCGACTCCAAAATTCAGCGGTTCCCCATCTCAGCCCAGAAAGCAGGAAGAACAACTTTTGTGGTGCCTTTCAAATGCCTACCAAGGTAGTGTAAAAACTACCAAGAGAACTCCTGTCTGGCACCTTCCCCGGTGGAGTTGTGCATGGGGTGTGTTTGGAACATTTTGTCACCGGCCGAGTCCAAAATTCCATGATTCCCCATCTCAGCCCAGAAAGCAGGTAGAACAACTTTTGTGGTGCCTTTCAAATGCCCACCAAGGTAGTGTAAAAACTACCAGGAGAACTCCTGTCTGGCACCTTCCCCGGTGGAGTTGTGCATGGGGTGTGTTTGGAACATTTTGTCACCAGCCGAGTCCAAAATTCAGCCTTTCCCCATCTCAGCCCAGAAAGCAGGTAGAACAACTTTTGTGGTGCCTTTCAGGTGCCTACCAAGGTAGTGTAAAAACTACCAGGAGAACTCCTGTCTGGCACCTTCCCCGGTGGAGTTGTGCATGGGGTGTGTTTGGAACATTTTGTCACCGGCCGAGTCCAAAATTCAGCGTTTCCCCATCTCAGCCCAGAAAGCAGGAAGAACAACTTTTGTGGAGTCTTTCAGCTGCCTACCAAGGTAGTGTAAAAACTACCAAGAGAACTCCTCTCTGGCACCTTCCCCGGTGGAGTTGTGCATGGGGTGTGTTTGGAACATTTTGTCACCGGCCGACTCCAAAATTCAGCGGTTCCCCATCTCAGACCAGAAAGCAGGAAGAACAACTTTTGTGGTGCCTTTCAAATGCCTACCAAGGTAGTGTAAAAACTACCAGGAGAACTCCTGTCTGGCACCTTCCCCGGTGGAGTTGTGCAGGGGGTGTGTTTGGAACATTTTGTCACCAGCCGACTCCAAAATTCAGCGTTTCCCCATCTCAGCCCAGAAAGCAGGTAGAACAACTTTTGTGGTGCCTTTCAAATGCCCACCAAGGTAGTGTAAAAACTACCAGGAGAACTCCTGTCTGGCACCTTCCCCGGTGGAGTTGTGCGTGGGGTGTGTTTGGAACATTTTGTCACCGGCCGACTCCAAAATTCAGCGATTCCCCATCTCAGCCCCGAAAGCAGGAAGAACAACTTTTGTGGTGCCTTTCAAATGCCTACCAAGGTAGTGTAAAAACTACCAGGAGAACTCCTGTCTGGCACCTTTCCCGGTGGAGTTGTGCAGGGGGTGTGTTTGGAACATTTTGTCACCAGCCGAGTCCAAAATTCAGCGTTTCCCCATCTCAGCCCAGAAAGCAGGTAGAACAACTTTTGTGGTGCCTTTCAAATGCCCACCAAGGTAGTGTAAAAACTATCAGGAGAACTCCTGTCTGGCACCTTCCGTGGTGGAGTTGTGCATGGGGTGTCTTTGGAACATTTTGTCACCAGCCGAGTCCAAAATTCAGCGGTTCCCCATCTCAGCCCAGAAAGCAGGTAGAACAACTTTTGTGGTGTCTTTCAGATGCCTACCGGAGCAATGTAAAAACTACCAGGAGAACTCCTGTCTGGCACCTTCCCCGGTGGAGTTGTGCATGGGGTGTGTTTGGAACATTTTGTCACCGGCCGAGTCCAAAATTCAGCTGTTCCCCATCTCAGCCCAGAAAGCAGGTAGAACAACTTTTGTGGTGCCTTTCAGCTGCCTACCAAGGTAGTGTAAAAACTACCAAGAGAACTCCTGTCTGGCACCTTCCCCGGTGGAGTTGTGCATGGGGTGTGTTTGGAACATTTTGTCACCGGCCGACTCCAAAATTCAGCGGTTCCCCATCTCAGACCAGAAAGCAGGTAGAACAACTTTTGTGGTGTCTTTCAAATGCCTACCAAGGTAGTGTAAAAACTACCAGGAGAACTCCTGTCTGGCACCTTCCCCGGTGGAGTTGTGCAGGGGGTGTGTTTGGAACATTTTGTCACCAGCCGACTCCAAAATTCAGCGTTTCCCCATCTCAGCCCAGAAAGCAGGTAGAACAACTTTTGTGGTGCCTTTCAAATGCCCACCAAGGTAGTGTAAAAACTACCAGGAGAACTCCTGTCTGGCACCTTCCCCGGTGGAGTTGTGCAGGGGGTGTGTTTGGAACATTTTGTCACCAGCCGAGTCCAAAATTCAGCGTTTCCCCATCTCAGCCCAGAAAGCAGATAGAACAACTTTTGTGGTGCCTTTCAGCTGCCTACCAAGGTAGTGTAAAAACTACCAGGAGAACTCCTGTCTGGCACCTTCCCCGGTGGAGTTGTGCGTGGGGTGTGTTTGGAACATTTTGTCACCGGCCGACTCCAAAATTCAGCGATTCCCCATCTCAGCCCAGAAAGCAGGTAGAACAACTTTTGTCGTGTCTTTCAGATGCCTACCAAGGTAGTGTAAAAACTACCAGGAGAACTCCTGTCTGGCACCTTCCCCGGTGGAGTTGTGCATGGGGTGTGTTTGGAACATTTTGTCACCAGCCGAGTCCAAAATTCAGCGTTTCCCCATCTCAGCCCAGAAAGCAGGTAGAACAACTTTTGTGGTGCCTTTCAGCTGCCTACCAAGGTAGTGTAAAAACTACCAAGAGAACTCCTGTCTGGCACCTTCCCCGGTGGAGTTGTGCATGGGGTGTGTTTGGAACATTTTTTCACCGGCCGAGTCCAAAATTCAGCGGTTCCCCATCTCAGCCCAGAAAGCAGGTAGAAAAACTTTTGTGGTGCCTTTCAGCTGCCTACCGGAGCAATGTAAAAACTACCAGGAGAACTCCTGTCTGGCACCTTCCCCGGTGGAGTTGTGCATGGGGTGTGTTTGGAACATTTTGTCACCAGCCGACTCCAAAATTCAGCGTTTCCCCATCTCAGCCCAGAAAGCAGGTAGAACAACTTTTGTGGTGCCTTTCAAATGCCTACCAAGGTAGTGTAAAAACTACCAGGAGAACTCCTGTCTGGCACCTTTCCCGGTGGAGTTGTGCAGGGGGTGTGTTTGGAACATTTTGTCACCAGCCGAGTCCAAAATTCAGCGTTTCCCCATCTCAGCCCAGAAAGCAGGTAGAACAACTTTTGTGGTGCCTTTCAAATGCCCACCAAGGTAGTGTAAAAACTATCAGGAGAACTCCTGTCTGGCACCTTCCCCGGTGGAGTTGTGCATGGGGTGTGTTTGGAACATTTTGTCACCAGCCAACTCCAAAATTCAGCGGTTCCCCATCTCAGCCCAGAAAGCAGGTAGAACAACTTTTGTGGTACCTTTCAGCTGCCTACCAAGGTAGTGTAAAAACTACCAAGAGAACTCCTGTCTGGCACCTTCCCCGGTGGAGTTGTGCATGGGGTGTGTTTGGAACATTTTGTCACCGGCCGAGTCCAAAATTCAGCTGTTCCCCATCTCAGCCCAGAAAGCAGGTAGAACAACTTTTGTGGTGCCTTTCAGCTGCCTACCAAGGTAGTGTAAAAACTACCAAGAGAACTCCTGTCTGGCACCTTCCCCGGTGGAGTTGTGCATGGGGTGTGTTTGGAACATTTTGTCACCGGCCGACTCCAAAATTCAGCGGTTCCCCATCTCAGACCAGAAAGCAGGTAGAACAACTTTTGTGGTGCCTTTCAAATGCCTACCAAGGTAGTGTAAAAACTACCAGGAGAACTCCTGTCTGGCACCTTCCCCGGTGGAGTTGTGCAGGGGGTGTGTTTGGAACATTTTGTCACCAGCCGACTCCAAAATTCAGCGTTTCCCCATCTCAGCCCAGAAAGCAGGTAGAACAACTTTTGTGGTGCCTTTCAAATGCCCACCAAGGTAGTGTAAAAACTACCAGGAGAACTCCTGTCTGGCACCTTCCCCGGTGGAGTTGTGCAGGGGGTGTGTTTGGAACATTTTGTCACCAGCCGAGTCCAAAATTCAGCGTTTCCCCATCTCAGCCCAGAAAGCAGATAGAACAACTTTTGTGGTGCCTTTCAGCTGCCTACCAAGGTAGTGTAAAAACTACCAGGAGAACTCCTGTCTGGCACCTTCCCCGGTGGAGTTGTGCGTGGGGTGTGTTTGGAACATTTTGTCACCGGCCGACTCCAAAATTCAGCGATTCCCCATCTCAGCCCAGAAAGCAGGTAGAACAACTTTTGTCGTGTCTTTCAGATGCCTACCAAGGTAGTGTAAAAACTACCAGGAGAACTCCTGTCTGGCACCTTCCCCGGTGGAGTTGTGCATGGGGTGTCTTTGGAACATTTTGTCACCAGCCGAGTCCAAAATTCAGCGTTTCCCCATCTCAGCCCAGAAAGCAGGTAGAACAACTTTTGTGGTGCCTTTCAGCTGCCTACCAAGGTAGTGTAAAAACTACCAAGAGAACTCCTGTCTGGCACCTTCCCCGGTGGAGTTGTGCATGGGGTGTGTTTGGAACATTTTTTCACCGGCCGAGTCCAAAATTCAGCGGTTCCCCATCTCAGCCCAGAAAGCAGGTAGAAAAACTTTTGTGGTGCCTTTCAGCTGCCTACCGGAGCAATGTAAAAACTACCAGGAGAACTCCTGTCTGGCACCTTCCCCGGTGGAGTTGTGCATGGGGTGTGTTTGGAACATTTTGTCACCAGCCGACTCCAAAATTCAGCGTTTCCCCATCTCAGCCCAGAAAGCAGGTAGAACAACTTTTGTGGTGCCTTTCAGCTGCCTACCAAGGTAGTGTAAAAACTACCAAGAGAACTCCTGTCTGGCACCTTCCCCGGTGGAGTTGTGCATGGGGTGTGTTTGGAACATTTTGTCACCAGCCGACTCCAAAATTCAGCGGTTCCCCATCTCAGCCCAGAAAGCAGGTAGAACAACTTTTGTGGTGCCTTTCAGATGCCTACCAAGGTAGTGTAAAAACTACCAAGAGAACTCCTGTCTGGCACCTTCCCCGGTGGAGTTGTGCATGGGGTGTGTTTGGAACATTTTGTCACCAGCCGAGTCCAAAATTCAGCGATTCCCCATCTCAGCCCAGAAAGCAGGTAGAACAACTTTTGTGGTGTCTTTCAGATGCCTACCAAGGTAGTGTAAAAACTACCAAGAGAACTCCTGCCTGGCACCTTCCCCGGTGGAGTTGTGCATGGGGTGTGTTTGGAACATTTTGTCACCAGCCGAGTCCAAAATTCAGCGATTCCCCATCTCAGCCCAGAAAGCAGGTAGAACAACTTTTGTGGTGCCTTTCAGCTGCGTACCAAGGTAGTGTAAAAACTACCAAGAGAACGCCTGTCTGGCACCTTCCCCGGTGGAGTTGTGCATGGGGTGTGTTTGGAACATTTTGTCACCGGCCGACTCCAAAATTCAGCGGTTCCCCATCTCAGACCAGAAAGCAGGAAGAACAACTTTTGTGGTGCCTTTCAAATGCCTACCAAGGTAGTGTAAAAACTACCAGGAGAACTCCTGTCTGGCACCTTCCCCGGTGGAGTTGTGCAGGGGGTGTGTTTGGAACATTTTGTCACCAGCCGACTCCAAAATTCAGCGGTTCCCCATCTCAGCCCAGAAAGCAGGTAGAACAACTTTTGTGGTGCCTTTCAAATGCCCACCAAGGTAGTGTAAAAACTACCAGGAGAACTCCTGTCTGGCACCTTCCCCGGTGGAGTTGTGCATGGGGGTGTGTTTGGAACATTTTGTCACCAGCCGAGTCCAAAATTCAGCGTTTCCCCATCTCAGCCCAGAAAGCAGGTAGAACAACTTTTGTGGTGCCTTTCAGGTGCCTACCAAGGTAGTGTAAAAACTACCAGGAGAACTCCTGTCTGGCACCTTCCCCGGTGGAGTTGTGCATGGGGTGTGTTTGGAACATTTTGTCACCGGCCGACTCCAAAATTCAGCGGTTCCCCATCTCAGCCCAGAAAGCAGGTAGAACAACTTTTGTGGTGCCTTTCAGCTGCCTACCAAGGTAGTGTAAAAACTACCAAGAGAACTCCTGTCTGGCACCTTCCCCGGTGGAGTTGTGCATGGGGTGTGTTTGGAACATTTTGTCACCGGCCGACTCCAAAATTCAGCGGTTCCCCATCTCAGACCAGAAAGCAGGAAGAACAACTTTTGTGGTGCCTTTCAAATGCCTACCAAGGTAGTGTAAAAACTACCAGGAGAACTCCTGTCTGGCACCTTCCCCGGTGGAGTTGTGCAGGGGGTGTGTTTGGAACATTTTGTCACCAGCCGACTCCAAAATTCAGCGTTTCCCCATCTCAGCCCAGAAAGCAGGTAGAACAACTTTTGTGGTGCCTTTCAAATGCCCACCAAGGTAGTGTAAAAACTACCAGGAGAACTCCTGTCTGGCACCTTCCCCGGTGGAGTTGTGCGTGGGGTGTGTTTGGAACATTTTGTCACCGGCCGACTCCAAAATTCAGCGATTCCCCATCTCAGCCCCGAAAGCAGGTAGAACAACTTTTGTCTTGTCTTTCAGATGCCTACCAAGGTAGTGTAAAAACTACTAAGAGAACTCCTGTCTGGCACCTTCCCCGGTGGAGTTGTGCATGGGGTGTGCTTGGAACATTTTGTCACCAGCCGAGTCCAAAATTCAGCGTTTCCCCATCTCAGCCCAGAAAGCAGGTAGAACAACTTTTGTGGTGCCTTTCAAATGCCTACCAAGGTAGTGTAAAAACTACCAGGAGAACTCCTGTCTGGCACCTTCCCCGGTGGAGTTGTGCAGGGGGTGTGTTTGGAACATTTTTTCACCGGCCGAGTCCAAAATTCAGCGGTTCCCCATCTCAGCCCAGAAAGCAGGTAGAAAAACTTTTGTGGTGCCTTTCAGCTGCCTACCGGAGCAATGTAAAAACTACCAGGAGAACTCCTGTCTGGCACCTTCCCCGGTGGAGTTGTGCATGGGGTGTGTTTGGAACATTTTGTCACCAGCCGACTCCAAAATTCAGCGTTTCCCCATCTCAGCCCAGAAAGCAGGTAGAACAACTTTTGTGGTGCCTTTCAGCTGCCTACCAAGGTAGTGTAAAAACTACCAAGAGAACTCCTGTCTGGCACCTTCCCCGGTGGAGTTTTGCATGGGGTGTGCTTGGAACAATTTGTCACCGGCCGAGTCCAAAATTCAGCGGTTCCCCATCTCAGACCAGAAAGCAGGAAGAACAACTTTTGTGGTGCCTTTCAAATGCCTACCAAGGTAGTGTAAAAACTACCAGGAGAACTCCTGTCTGGCACCTTCCCCGGTGGAGTTGTGCATGGGGTGTGTTTGGAACATTTTGTCACCAGCCAACTCCAAAATTCAGCGTTTCCCCATCTCAGCCCAGAAAGCAGGTAGAACAACTTTTGTGGTGCCTTTCAAATGCCCACCAAGGTAGTGTAAAAACTACCAGGAGAACTCCTGTCTGGCACCTTCCGTGGTGGAGTTGTGCATGGGGTGTGTTTGGAACATTTTGTCACCAGCCGAGTCCAAAATTCAGCGTTTCCCCATCTCAGCCCAGAAAGCAGGTAGAACAACTTTTGTGGTGCCTTTCAAATGCCTACCAAGGTAGTGTAAAAACTACCAGGAGAACTCCTGTCTGGCACCTTCCCCGGTGGAGTTGTGCATGGGGTGTGTTTGGAACATTTTGTCACCAGCCGAGTCCAAAATTCAGCGTTTCCCCATCTCAGCCCAGAAAGCAGGTAGAACAACTTTTGTGGTGCCTTTCAGCTGCCTACCAAGGTAGTGTAAAAACTACCAAGAGAACTCCTGTCTGGCACCTTCCCCGGTGGAGTTGTGCATGGGGTGTGTTTGGAACATTTTGTCACCGGCCGACTCCAAAATTCAGCGGTTCCCCATCTCAGACCAGAAAGCAGGTAGAACAACTTTTGTGGTGCCTTTCAGCTGCCTACCGGAGCAATGTAAAAACTACCAGGAGAACTCCTGTCTGGCACCTTCCCCGGTGGAGTTGTGCATGGGGTGTGTTTGGAACATTTTGTCACCAGCCGACTCCAAAATTCAGCGGTTCCCCATCTCAGCCCAGAAAGCAGGTAGAACAACTTTTGTGGTGCCTTTCAGCTGCCTACCAAGGTAGTGTAAAAACTACCAGGAGAACTCCTGTCTGGCACCTTCCCCGGTGGAGTTGTGCATGGGGTGTGTTTGGAACATTTTGTCACCAGCCGACTCCAAAATTCAGCGGTTCCCCATCTCAGCCCACAAAGCAGGTACAACTTCTTTTCTTGTGCCTTTCAGCTGCCTACCAAGGTAGTGTAAAAACTACCAACAGAATTCGTTCCTGGCACCTTCCCCGGTGGAGTTGTGCATGGGGTGTGTTTGGAACATTTTGTCACCGGCCGACTCCAAAATTCAGCGATTCCCCATCTCAGCCCAGAAAGCAGGTAGAACAACTTTTGTGGTGTCTTTCAGATGCCTACCGGAGCAATGTAAAAACTACCAGGAGAACTCCTGTCTGGCACCTTCCCCGGTGGAGTTGTGCATGGGGTGTGTTTGGAACATTTTGTCACCGGCCGACTCCAAAATTCAGCGGTTCCCCATCTCAGCCCAGAAAGCAGGTAGAACAACTTTTGTGGTGTCTTTCAGATGCCTACCGGAGCAATGTAAAAACTACCAGGAGAACTCCTGTCTGGCACCTTCCCCGGTGGAGTTGTGCATGGGGTGTGTTTGGAACATTTTGTCACCGGCCGACTCCAAAATTCAGCGATTCCCCATCTCAGCCCCGAAAGCAGGTAGAACAACTTTTGTGGTGCCTTTCAAATGCCTACCAAGGTAGTGTAAAAACTACTAAGAGAACTCCTGTCTGGCACCTTCCCCGGTGGAGTTGTGCATGGGGTGTGTTTAGAACATTTTGTCACCAGCCGAGTCCAAAATTCAGCGGTTCCCCATCTCAGCCCAGAAAGCAGGTAGAACAACTTTTGTGGTGCCTTTCAGGTGCCTACCAAGGTAGTGTAAAAACTACTAAGAGAACTCCTGTCTGGCACCTTCCCCGGTGGAGTTGTGCATGGGGTGTGTTTGGAACATTTTGTCACCAGCCGAGTCCAAAATTCAGCGGTTCCCCATCTCAGCCCAGAAAGCAGGTAGAACAACTTTTGTGGTGCCTTTCAGGTGCCTACCAAGGTAGTGTAAAAACTACTAAGAGAACTCCTGTCTGGCACCTTCCCCGGTGGAGTTGTGCATGGGGTGTGTTTGGAACATTTTGTCACCGGCCGACTCCAAAATTCAGCGATTCCCCATCTCAGCCCAGAAAGCAGGTAGAACAACTTTTGTCGTGTCTTTCAGATGCCTACCGGAGCAATGTAAAAACTACCGGGAGAACTCCTGTCTGGCACCTTCCCCGGTGGAGTTGTGCATGGGGTGTGTTTGGAACATTTTGTCACCGGCCGACTCCAAAATTCAGCGGTTCCCCATCTCAGCCCAGAAAGCAGGTAGAACAACTTTTGTGGTGCCTTTCAGCTGCCTACCAAGGTAGTGTAAAAACTACCAAGAGAACTCCTGTCTGGCACCTTCCCCGGTGGAGTTGTGCATGGGGTGTGTTTGGAACATTTTTTCACCGGCCGAGTCCAAAATTCAGCGGTTCCCCATCTCAGCCCAGAAAGCAGGTAGAAAAACTTTTGTGGTGCCTTTCAGCTGCCTACCGGAGCAATGTAAAAACTACCAGGAGAACTCCTGTCTGGCACCTTCCCCGGTGGAGTTGTGCATGGGGTGTGTTTGGAACATTTTGTCACCAGCCGACTCCAAAATTCAGCGTTTCCCCATCTCAGCCCAGAAAGCAGGTAGAACAACTTTTGTGGTGCCTTTCAGCTGCCTACCAAGGTAGTGTAAAAACTACCAAGAGAACTCCTGTCTGGCACCTTCCCCGGTGGAGTTGTGCATGGGGTGTGTTTGGAACAATTTGTCACCGGCCGAGTCCAAAATTCAGCGGTTCCCCATCTCAGACCAGAAAGCAGGAAGAACAACTTTTGTGGTGCCTTTCAAATGCCTACCAAGGTAGTGTAAAAACTACCAGGAGAACTCCTGTCTGGCACCTTCCCCGGTGGAGTTGTGCATGGGGTGTGTTTGGAACATTTTGTCACCAGCCAACTCCAAAATTCAGCGTTTCCCCATCTCAGCCCAGAAAGCAGGTAGAACAACTTTTGTGGTGCCTTTCAAATGCCCACCAAGGTAGTGTAAAAACTACCAGGAGAACTCCTGTCTGGCACCTTCCGTGGTGGAGTTGTGCATGGGGTGTGTTTGGAACATTTTGTCACCAGCCGAGTCCAAAATTCAGCGTTTCCCCATCTCAGCCCAGAAAGCAGGTAGAACAACTTTTGTGGTGCCTTTCAAATGCCTACCAAGGTAGTGTAAAAACTACCAGGAGAACTCCTGTCTGGCACCTTCCCCGGTGGAGTTGTGCATGGGGTGTGTTTGGAACATTTTGTCACCAGCCGAGTCCAAAATTCAGCGTTTCCCCATCTCAGCCCAGAAAGCAGGTAGAACAACTTTTGTGGTGCCTTTCAGCTGCCTACCAAGGTAGTGTAAAAACTACCAAGAGAACTCCTGTCTGGCACCTTCCCCGGTGGAGTTGTGCATGGGGTGTGTTTGGAACATTTTGTCACCGGCCGACTCCAAAATTCAGCGGTTCCCCATCTCAGACCAGAAAGCAGGTAGAACAACTTTTGTGGTGCCTTTCAGCTGCCTACCGGAGCAATGTAAAAACTACCAGGAGAACTCCTGTCTGGCACCTTCCCCGGTGGAGTTGTGCATGGGGTGTGTTTGGAACATTTTGTCACCAGCCGACTCCAAAATTCAGCGGTTCCCCATCTCAGCCCAGAAAGCAGGTAGAACAACTTTTGTGGTGCCTTTCAGCTGCCTACCAAGGTAGTGTAAAAACTACCAGGAGAACTCCTGTCTGGCACCTTCCCCGGTGGAGTTGTGCATGGGGTGTGTTTGGAACATTTTGTCACCAGCCGACTCCAAAATTCAGCGGTTCCCCATCTCAGCCCACAAAGCAGGTACAACTTCTTTTCTTGTGCCTTTCAGCTGCCTACCAAGGTAGTGTAAAAACTACCAACAGAATTCGTTCCTGGCACCTTCCCCGGTGGAGTTGTGCATGGGGTGTGTTTGGAACATTTTGTCACCGGCCGACTCCAAAATTCAGCGATTCCCCATCTCAGCCCAGAAAGCAGGTAGAACAACTTTTGTGGTGTCTTTCAGATGCCTACCGGAGCAATGTAAAAACTACCAGGAGAACTCCTGTCTGGCACCTTCCCCGGTGGAGTTGTGCATGGGGTGTGTTTGGAACATTTTGTCACCGGCCGACTCCAAAATTCAGCGGTTCCCCATCTCAGCCCAGAAAGCAGGTAGAACAACTTTTGTGGTGTCTTTCAGATGCCTACCGGAGCAATGTAAAAACTACCAGGAGAACTCCTGTCTGGCACCTTCCCCGGTGGAGTTGTGCATGGGGTGTGTTTGGAACATTTTGTCACCGGCCGACTCCAAAATTCAGCGATTCCCCATCTCAGCCCCGAAAGCAGGTAGAACAACTTTTGTGGTGCCTTTCAAATGCCTACCAAGGTAGTGTAAAAACTACTAAGAGAACTCCTGTCTGGCACCTTCCCCGGTGGAGTTGTGCATGGGGTGTGTTTAGAACATTTTGTCACCAGCCGAGTCCAAAATTCAGCGGTTCCCCATCTCAGCCCAGAAAGCAGGTAGAACAACTTTTGTGGTGCCTTTCAGGTGCCTACCAAGGTAGTGTAAAAACTACTAAGAGAACTCCTGTCTGGCACCTTCCCCGGTGGAGTTGTGCATGGGGTGTGTTTGGAACATTTTGTCACCAGCCGAGTCCAAAATTCAGCGGTTCCCCATCTCAGCCCAGAAAGCAGGTAGAACAACTTTTGTGGTGCCTTTCAGGTGCCTACCAAGGTAGTGTAAAAACTACTAAGAGAACTCCTGTCTGGCACCTTCCCCGGTGGAGTTGTGCATGGGGTGTGTTTGGAACATTTTGTCACCGGCCGACTCCAAAATTCAGCGATTCCCCATCTCAGCCCAGAAAGCAGGTAGAACAACTTTTGTCGTGTCTTTCAGATGCCTACCGGAGCAATGTAAAAACTACCGGGAGAACTCCTGTCTGGCACCTTCCCCGGTGGAGTTGTGCATGGGGTGTGTTTGGAACATTTTGTCACCGGCCGACTCCAAAATTCAGCGGTTCCCCATCTCAGCCCAGAAAGCAGGTAGAACAACTTTTGTGGTGCCTTTCAGCTGCCTACCAAGGTAGTGTAAAAACTACCAAGAGAACTCCTGTCTGGCACCTTCCCCGGTGGAGTTGTGCATGGGGTGTGTTTGGAACATTTTTTCACCGGCCGAGTCCAAAATTCAGCGGTTCCCCATCTCAGCCCAGAAAGCAGGTAGAAAAACTTTTGTGGTGCCTTTCAGCTGCCTACCGGAGCAATGTAAAAACTACCAGGAGAACTCCTGTCTGGCACCTTCCCCGGTGGAGTTGTGCATGGGGTGTGTTTGGAACATTTTGTCACCAGCCGACTCCAAAATTCAGCGTTTCCCCATCTCAGCCCAGAAAGCAGGTAGAACAACTTTTGTGGTGCCTTTCAGCTGCCTACCAAGGTAGTGTAAAAACTACCAAGAGAACTCCTGTCTGGCACCTTCCCCGGTGGAGTTGTGCATGGGGTGTGTTTGGAACATTTTGTCACCAGCCGACTCCAAAATTCAGCGGTTCCCCATCTCAGCCCACAAAGCAGGTACAACTTCTTTTCTTGTGCCTTTCAGCTGCCTACCAAGGTCGTGTAAAAACTACCAACAGAATTCGTTCCTGGCACCTTCCCCGGTGGAGTTGTGCATGGGGTGTGTTTGGAACATTTTGTCACCGGCCGACTCCAAAATTCAGCGATTCCCCATCTCAGCCCAGAAAGCAGGTAGAACAACTTTTGTGCTGTCTTTCAGATGCCTACCGGAGCAATGTAAAAACTACCAGGAGAACTCCTGTCTGGCACCTTCCCCGGTGGAGTTGTGCATGGGGTGTGTTTGGAACATTTTGTCACCGGCCGACTCCAAAATTCAGCGGTTCCCCATCTCAGCCCAGAAAGCAGGTAGAACAACTTTTGTGGTGTCTTTCAGATGCCTACCGGAGCAATGTAAAAACTACCAGGAGAACTCCTGTCTGGCACCTTCCCCGGTGGAGTTGTGCATGGGGTGTGTTTGGAACATTTTGTCACCGGCCGACTCCAAAATTCAGCGATTCCCCATCTCAGACCAGAAAGCAGGAAGAACAACTTTTGTGGTGCCTTTCAAATGCCTACCAAGGTAGTGTAAAAACTACCAGGAGAACTCCTGTCTGGCACCTTCCCCGGTGGAGTTGTGCATGGGGTGTGTTTGGAACATTTTGTCACCAGCCAACTCCAAAATTCAGCGTTTCCCCATCTCAGCCCAGAAAGCAGGTAGAACAACTTTTGTGGTGCCTTTCAAATGCCCACCAAGGTAGTGTAAAAACTACCAGGAGAACTCCTGTCTGGCACCTTCCGTGGTGGAGTTGTGCATGGGGTGTGTTTGGAACATTTTGTCACCAGCCGAGTCCAAAATTCAGCGTTTCCCCATCTCAGCCCAGAAAGCAGGTAGAACAACTTTTGTGGTGCCTTTCAAATGCCTACCAAGGTAGTGTAAAAACTACCAGGAGAACTCCTGTCTGGCACCTTCCCCGGTGGAGTTGTGCAGGGGGTGTGTTTGGAACATTTTGTCACCAGCCGAGTCCAAAATTCAGCGTTTCCCCATCTCAGCCCAGAAAGCAGGTAGAACAACTTTTGTGGTGCCTTTCAGCTGCCTACCAAGGTAGTGTAAAAACTACCAAGAGAACTCCTGTCTGGCACCTTCCCCGGTGGAGTTGTGCATGGGGTGTGTTTGGAACATTTTGTCACCGGCCGACTCCAAAATTCAGCGGTTCCCCATCTCAGACCAGAAAGCAGGTAGAAAAACTTTTGTGGTGCCTTTCAGCTGCCTACCGGAGCAATGTAAAAACTACCAGGAGAACTCCTGTCTGGCACCTTCCCCGGTGGAGTTGTGCATGGGGTGTGTTTGGAACATTTTGTCACCAGCCGACTCCAAAATTCAGCGGTTCCCCATCTCAGCCCAGAAAGCAGGTAGAACAACTTTTGTGGTGCCTTTCAGCTGCCTACCAAGGTAGTGTAAAAACTACCAAGAGAACTCCTGCCTGGCACCTTCCCCGGTGGAGTTGTGCATGGGGTGTGTTTGGAACATTTTGTCACAAGCCGACTCCAAAATTCAGCGGTTCCCCATCTCAGCCCACAAAGCAGGTACAACTTCTTTTCTTGTGCCTTTCAGCTGCCTACCAAGGTAGTGTAAAAACTACCAACAGAATTCGTTCCTGGCACCTTCCCCGGTGGAGTTGTGCATGGGGTGTGTTTGGAACATTTTGTCACCGGCCGACTCCAAAATTCAGCGATTCCCCATCTCAGCCCAGAAAGCAGGTAGAACAACTTTTGTGGTGTCTTTCAGATGCCTACCGGAGCAATGTAAAAACTACCAGGAGAACTCCTGTCTGGCACCTTCCCCGGTGGAGTTGTGCATGGGGTGTGTTTGGAACATTTTGTCACCGGCCGACTCCAAAATTCAGCGGTTCCCCATCTCAGCCCAGAAAGCAGGTAGAACAACTTTTGTGGTGTCTTTCAGATGCCTACCGGAGCAATGTAAAAACTACCAGGAGAACTCCTGTCTGGCACCTTCCCCGGTGGAGTTGTGCATGGGGTGTGTTTGGAACATTTTGTCACCGGCCGACTCCAAAATTCAGCGATTCCCCATCTCAGCCCCGAAAGCAGGTAGAACAACTTTTGTGGTGCCTTTCAAATGCCTACCAAGGTAGTGTAAAAACTACTAAGAGAACTCCTGTCTGGCACCTTCCCCGGTGGAGTTGTGCATGGGGTGTGTTTAGAACATTTTGTCACCAGCCGAGTCCAAAATTCAGCGGTTCCCCATCTCAGCCCAGAAAGCAGGTAGAACAACTTTTGTGGTGCCTTTCAGGTGCCTACCAAGGTAGTGTAAAAACTACTAAGAGAACTCCTGTCTGGCACCTTCCCCGGTGGAGTTGTGCATGGGGTGTGTTTGGAACATTTTGTCACCAGCCGAGTCCAAAATTCAGCGGTTCCCCATCTCAGCCCAGAAAGCAGGTAGAACAACTTTTGTGGTGCCTTTCAGGTGCCTACCAAGGTAGTGTAAAAACTACTAAGAGAACTCCTGTCTGGCACCTTCCCCGGTGGAGTTGTGCATGGGGTGTGTTTGGAACATTTTGTCACCGGCCGACTCCAAAATTCAGCGATTCCCCATCTCAGCCCAGAAAGCAGGTAGAACAACTTTTGTCGTGTCTTTCAGATGCCTACCGGAGCAATGTAAAAACTACCGGGAGAACTCCTGTCTGGCACCTTCCCCGGTGGAGTTGTGCATGGGGTGTGTTTGGAACATTTTGTCACCGGCCGACTCCAAAATTCAGCGGTTCCCCATCTCAGCCCAGAAAGCAGGTAGAACAACTTTTGTGGTGCCTTTCAGCTGCCTACCAAGGTAGTGTAAAAACTACCAAGAGAACTCCTGTCTGGCACCTTCCCCGGTGGAGTTGTGCATGGGGTGTGTTTGGAACATTTTTTCACCGGCCGAGTCCAAAATTCAGCGGTTCCCCATCTCAGCCCAGAAAGCAGGTAGAAAAACTTTTGTGGTGCCTTTCAGCTGCCTACCGGAGCAATGTAAAAACTACCAGGAGAACTCCTGTCTGGCACCTTCCCCGGTGGAGTTGTGCATGGGGTGTGTTTGGAACATTTTGTCACCAGCCGACTCCAAAATTCAGCGTTTCCCCATCTCAGCCCAGAAAGCAGGTAGAACAACTTTTGTGGTGCCTTTCAGCTGCCTACCAAGGTAGTGTAAAAACTACCAAGAGAACTCCTGTCTGGCACCTTCCCCGGTGGAGTTGTGCATGGGGTGTGTTTGGAACATTTTGTCACCAGCCGACTCCAAAATTCAGCGGTTCCCCATCTCAGCCCACAAAGCAGGTACAACTTCTTTTCTTGTGCCTTTCAGCTGCCTACCAAGGTCGTGTAAAAACTACCAACAGAATTCGTTCCTGGCACCTTCCCCGGTGGAGTTGTGCATGGGGTGTGTTTGGAACATTTTGTCACCGGCCGACTCCAAAATTCAGCGGTTCCCCATCTCAGCCCAGAAAGCAGGTAGAACAACTTTTGTGGTGTCTTTCAGATGCCTACCGGAGCAATGTAAAAACTACCAGGAGAACTCCTGTCTGGCA
The DNA here is from genome assembly GCF_023638135.1 of Falco biarmicus. Lineage (NCBI taxonomy): Eukaryota > Metazoa > Chordata > Aves > Falconiformes > Falconidae > Falco > Falco biarmicus. The sequence continues at coordinate 366,876 of NC_079298.1, read as the reverse complement.
CCTTCCCCGGTGGAGTTGTGCATGGGGTGTGTTTGGAACATTTTGTCACCGGCCGACTCCAAAATTCAGCGATTCCCCATCTCAGCCCCGAAAGCAGGTAGAACAACTTTTGTGGTGCCTTTCAAATGCCTACCAAGGTAGTGTAAAAACTACTAAGAGAACTCCTGTCTGGCACCTTCCCCGGTGGAGTTGTGCATGGGGTGTGTTTAGAACATTTTGTCACCAGCCGAGTCCAAAATTCAGCGGTTCCCCATCTCAGCCCAGAAAGCAGGTAGAACAACTTTTGTGGTGCCTTTCAGGTGCCTACCAAGGTAGTGTAAAAACTACTAAGAGAACTCCTGTCTGGCACCTTCCCCGGTGGAGTTGTGCATGGGGTGTGTTTGGAACATTTTGTCACCAGCCGAGTCCAAAATTCAGCGGTTCCCCATCTCAGCCCAGAAAGCAGGTAGAACAACTTTTGTGGTGCCTTTCAGGTGCCTACCAAGGTAGTGTAAAAACTACTAAGAGAACTCCTGTCTGGCACCTTCCCCGGTGGAGTTGTGCATGGGGTGTGTTTGGAACATTTTGTCACCGGCCGACTCCAAAATTCAGCGATTCCCCATCTCAGCCCAGAAAGCAGGTAGAACAACTTTTGTCGTGTCTTTCAGATGCCTACCGGAGCAATGTAAAAACTACCGGGAGAACTCCTGTCTGGCACCTTCCCCGGTGGAGTTGTGCATGGGGTGTGTTTGGAACATTTTGTCACCGGCCGACTCCAAAATTCAGCGGTTCCCCATCTCAGCCCAGAAAGCAGGTAGAACAACTTTTGTGGTGCCTTTCAGCTGCCTACCAAGGTAGTGTAAAAACTACCAAGAGAACTCCTGTCTGGCACCTTCCCCGGTGGAGTTGTGCATGGGGTGTGTTTGGAACATTTTTTCACCGGCCGAGTCCAAAATTCAGCGGTTCCCCATCTCAGCCCAGAAAGCAGGTAGAAAAACTTTTGTGGTGCCTTTCAGCTGCCTACCGGAGCAATGTAAAAACTACCAGGAGAACTCCTGTCTGGCACCTTCCCCGGTGGAGTTGTGCATGGGGTGTGTTTGGAACATTTTGTCACCAGCCGACTCCAAAATTCAGCGTTTCCCCATCTCAGCCCAGAAAGCAGGTAGAACAACTTTTGTGGTGCCTTTCAGCTGCCTACCAAGGTAGTGTAAAAACTACCAAGAGAACTCCTGTCTGGCACCTTCCCCGGTGGAGTTGTGCATGGGGTGTGTTTGGAACATTTTGTCACCAGCCGACTCCAAAATTCAGCGGTTCCCCATCTCAGCCCACAAAGCAGGTACAACTTCTTTTCTTGTGCCTTTCAGCTGCCTACCAAGGTCGTGTAAAAACTACCAACAGAATTCGTTCCTGGCACCTTCCCCGGTGGAGTTGTGCATGGGGTGTGTTTGGAACATTTTGTCACCGGCCGACTCCAAAATTCAGCGGTTCCCCATCTCAGCCCAGAAAGCAGGTAGAACAACTTTTGTGGTGTCTTTCAGATGCCTACCGGAGCAATGTAAAAACTACCAGGAGAACTCCTGTCTGGCACCTTCCCCGGTGGAGTTGTGCATGGGGTGTGTTTGGAACATTTTGTCACCGGCCGACTCCAAAATTCAGCGATTCCCCATCTCAGCCCCGAAAGCAGGTAGAACAACTTTTGTGGTGCCTTTCAAATGCCTACCAAGGTAGTGTAAAAACTACTAAGAGAACTCCTGTCTGGCACCTTCCCCGGTGGAGTTGTGCATGGGGTGTGTTTAGAACATTTTGTCACCAGCCGAGTCCAAAATTCAGCGGTTCCCCATCTCAGCCCAGAAAGCAGGTAGAACAACTTTTGTGGTGCCTTTCAAATGCCTACCAAGGTAGTGTAAAAACTACCAAGAGAACTCCTGTCTGGCACCTTCCCCGGTGGAGTTGTGCAGGGGGTGTGTTTGGAACATTTTGTCACCGGCCGACTCCAAAATTCAGCGATTCCCCATCTCAGCCCAGAAAGCAGGTAGAACAACTTTTGTGGTGCCTTTCAGCTGCCTACCAAGGTAGTGTAAAAACTACCAGGAGAACTCCTGTCTGGCACCTTCCCCGGTGGAGTTGTGCATGGGGTGTGTTTGGAACATTTTGTCACCGGCCGACTCCAAAATTCAGCGGTTCCCCATCTCAGCCCAGAAAGCAGGTAGAACAACTTTTGTGGTGCCTTTCAGCTGCCTACCAAGGTAGTGTAAAAACTACCAAGAGAACTCCTGTCTGGCACCTTCCCCGGTGGAGTTGTGCATGGGGTGTGTTTGGAACATTTTGTCACCGGCCGACTCCAAAATTCAGCGGTTCCCCATCTCAGACCAGAAAGCAGGAAGAACAACTTTTGTGGTGCCTTTCAAATGCCTACCAAGGTAGTGTAAAAACTACCAGGAGAACTCCTGTCTGGCACCTTCCCCGGTGGAGTTGTGCATGGGGTGTGTTTGGAACATTTTGTCACCGGCCGACTCCAAAATTCAGCGGTTCCCCATCTCAGACCAGAAAGCAGGTAGAAAAACTTTTGTGGTGCCTTTCAGCTGCCTACCGGAGCAATGTAAAAACTACCAGGAGAACTCCTGTCTGGCACCTTCCCCGGTGGAGTTGTGCATGGGGTGTGTTTGGAACATTTTGTCACCAGCCGACTCCAAAATTCAGCGGTTCCCCATCTCAGCCCAGAAAGCAGGTAGAACAACTTTTGTGGTGCCTTTCAGCTGCCTACCAAGGTAGTGTAAAAACTACCAAGAGAACTCCTGTCTGGCACCTTCCCCGGTGGAGTTGTGCATGGGGTGTGTTTGGAACATTTTGTCACCAGCCGACTCCAAAATTCAGCGGTTCCCCATCTCAGCCCACAAAGCAGGTACAACTTCTTTTCTTGTGCCTTTCAGCTGCCTACCAAGGTAGTGTAAAAACTACCAACAGAATTCGTTCCTGGCACCTTCCCCGGTGGAGTTGTGCATGGGGTGTGTTTGGAACATTTTGTCACCGGCCGACTCCAAAATTCAGCGATTCCCCATCTCAGCCCAGAAAGCAGGTAGAACAACTTTTGTGGTGTCTTTCAGATGCCTACCGGAGCAATGTAAAAACTACCAGGAGAACTCCTGTCTGGCACCTTCCCCGGTGGAGTTGTGCATGGGGTGTGTTTGGAACATTTTGTCACCGGCCGACTCCAAAATTCAGCGGTTCCCCATCTCAGCCCAGAAAGCAGGTAGAACAACTTTTGTGGTGTCTTTCAGATGCCTACCGGAGCAATGTAAAAACTACCAGGAGAACTCCTGTCTGGCACCTTCCCCGGTGGAGTTGTGCATGGGGTGTGTTTGGAACATTTTGTCACCGGCCTACTCCAAAATTCAGCGATTCCCCATCTCAGCCCCGAAAGCAGGTAGAACAACTTTTGTGGTGCCTTTCAAATGCCTACCAAGGTAGTGTAAAAACTACTAAGAGAACTCCTGTCTGGCACCTTCCCCGGTGGAGTTGTGCATGGGGTGTGTTTAGAACATTTTGTCACCAGCCGAGTCCAAAATTCAGCGGTTCCCCATCTCAGCCCAGAAAGCAGGTAGAACAACTTTTGTGGTGCCTTTCAGGTGCCTACCAAGGTAGTGTAAAAACTACTAAGAGAACTCCTGTCTGGCACCTTCCCCGGTGGAGTTGTGCATGGGGTGTGTTTGGAACATTTTGTCACCAGCCGAGTCCAAAATTCAGCGGTTCCCCATCTCAGCCCAGAAAGCAGGTAGAACAACTTTGTGGTGCCTTTCAGGTGCCTACCAAGGTAGTGTAAAAACTACTAAGAGAACTCCTGTCTGGCACCTTCCCCGGTGGAGTTGTGCATGGGGTGTGTTTGGAACATTTTGTCACCGGCCGACTCCAAAATTCAGCGATTCCCCATCTCAGCCCAGAAAGCAGGTAGAACAACTTTTGTCGTGTCTTTCAGATGCCTACCGGAGCAATGTAAAAACTACCGGGAGAACTCCTGTCTGGCACCTTCCCCGGTGGAGTTGTGCATGGGGTGTGTTTGGAACATTTTGTCACCGGCCGAGTCCAAAATTCAGCGGTTCCCCATCTCAGCCCAGAAAGCAGGTAGAACAACTTTTGTGGTGCCTTTCAGCTGCCTACCAAGGTAGTGTAAAAACTACCAAGAGAACTCCTGTCTGGCACCTTCCCCGGTGGAGTTGTGCATGGGGTGTGTTTGGAACATTTTTTCACCGGCCGAGTCCAAAATTCAGCGGTTCCCCATCTCAGCCCAGAAAGCAGGTAGAAAAACTTTTGTGGTGCCTTTCAGCTGCCTACCGGAGCAATGTAAAAACTACCAGGAGAACTCCTGTCTGGCACCTTCCCCGGTGGAGTTGTGCATGGGGTGTGTTTGGAACATTTTGTCACCAGCCGACTCCAAAATTCAGCGTTTCCCCATCTCAGCCCAGAAAGCAGGTAGAACAACTTTTGTGGTGCCTTTCAGCTGCCTACCAAGGTAGTGTAAAAACTACCAAGAGAACTCCTGTCTGGCACCTTCCCCGGTGGAGTTGTGCATGGGGTGTGTTTGGAACATTTTGTCACCAGCCGACTCCAAAATTCAGCGGTTCCCCATCTCAGCCCACAAAGCAGGTACAACTTCTTTTCTTGTGCCTTTCAGCTGCCTACCAAGGTCGTGTAAAAACTACCAACAGAATTCGTTCCTGGCACCTTCCCCGGTGGAGTTGTGCATGGGGTGTGTTTGGAACATTTTGTCACCGGCCGACTCCAAAATTCAGCGATTCCCCATCTCAGCCCAGAAAGCAGGTAGAACAACTTTTGTGCTGTCTTTCAGATGCCTACCGGAGCAATGTAAAAACTACCAGGAGAACTCCTGTCTGGCACCTTCCCCGGTGGAGTTGTGCATGGGGTGTGTTTGGAACATTTTGTCACCGGCCGACTCCAAAATTCAGCGGTTCCCCATCTCAGCCCAGAAAGCAGGTAGAACAACTTTTGTGGTGTCTTTCAGATGCCTACCGGAGCAATGTAAAAACTACCAGGAGAACTCCTGTCTGGCACCTTCCCCGGTGGAGTTGTGCATGGGGTGTGTTTGGAACATTTTGTCACCGGCCGACTCCAAAATTCAGCGATTCCCCATCTCAGCCCCGAAAGCAGGTAGAACAACTTTTGTGGTGCCTTTCAAATGCCTACCAAGGTAGTGTAAAAACTACTAAGAGAACTCCTGTCTGGCACCTTCCCCGGTGGAGTTGTGCATGGGGTGTGTTTAGAACATTTTGTCACCAGCCGAGTCCAAAATTCAGCGGTTCCCCATCTCAGCCCAGAAAGCAGGTAGAACAACTTTTGTGGTGCCTTTCAAATGCCTACCAAGGTAGTGTAAAAACTACCAAGAGAACTCCTGTCTGGCACCTTCCCCGGTGGAGTTGTGCAGGGGGTGTGTTTGGAACATTTTGTCACCGGCCGACTCCAAAATTCAGCGATTCCCCATCTCAGCCCAGAAAGCAGGTAGAACAACTTTTGTGGTGCCTTTCAGCTGCCTACCAAGGTAGTGTAAAAACTACCAGGAGAACTCCTGTCTGGCACCTTCCCCGGTGGAGTTGTGCATGGGGTGTGTTTGGAACATTTTGTCACCGGCCGACTCCAAAATTCAGCGGTTCCCCATCTCAGCCCAGAAAGCAGGTAGAACAACTTTTGTGGTGCCTTTCAGCTGCCTACCAAGGTAGTGTAAAAACTACCAAGAGAACTCCTGTCTGGCACCTTCCCCGGTGGAGTTGTGCATGGGGTGTGTTTGGAACATTTTGTCACCGGCCGACTCCAAAATTCAGCGGTTCCCCATCTCAGACCAGAAAGCAGGAAGAACAACTTTTGTGGTGCCTTTCAAATGCCTACCAAGGTAGTGTAAAAACTACCAGGAGAACTCCTGTCTGGCACCTTTCCCGGTGGAGTTGTGCAGGGGGTGTGTTTGGAACATTTTGTCACCAGCCGACTCCAAAATTCAGCGTTTCCCCATCTCAGCCCAGAAAGCAGGTAGAACAACTTTTGTGGTGTCTTTCAGATGCCTACCAAGGTAGTGTAAAAACTACCAGGAGAACTCCTGTCTGGCACCTTCCCCGGTGGAGTTGTGCATGGGGTGTGTTTGGAACATTTTTTCACCGGCCGAGTCCAAAATTCAGCGGTTCCCCATCTCAGCCCAGAAAGCAGGTAGAAAAACTTTTGTGGTGCCTTTCAGCTGCCTACCGGAGCAATGTAAAAACTACCAGGAGAACTCCTGTCTGGCACCTTCCCCGGTGGAGTTGTGCATGGGGTGTGTTTGGAACATTTTGTCACCAGCCGACTCCAAAATTCAGCGTTTCCCCATCTCAGCCCAGAAAGCAGATAGAACAACTTTTGTGGTGCCTTTCAGCTGCCTACCAAGGTAGTGTAAAAACTACCAGGAGAACTCCTGTCTGGCACCTTCCCCGGTGGAGTTGTGCGTGGGGTGTGTTTGGAACATTTTGTCACCGGCCTACTCCAAAATTCAGCGATTCCCCATCTCAGCCCAGAAAGCAGGTAGAACAACTTTTGTCGTGTCTTTCAGATGCCTACCAAGGTAGTGTAAAAACTACCAGGAGAACTCCTGTCTGGCACCTTCCCCGGTGGAGTTGTGCATGGGTTGTGTTTGGAACATTTTTTCACCGGCCGAGTCCAAAATTCAGCGGTTCCCCATCTCAGCCCAGAAAGCAGGTAGAAAAACTTTTGTGGTGCCTTTCAGCTGCCTACCGGAGCAATGTAAAAACTACCAGGAGAACTCCTGTCTGGCACCTTCCCCGGTGGAGTTGTGCATGGGGTGTGTTTGGAACATTTTGTCACCAGCCGACTCCAAAATTCAGCGATTCCCCATCTCAGCCCAGAAAGCAGGTAGAACAACTTTTGTCGTGTCTTTCAGATGCCTACCGGAGCAATGTAAAAACTACCGGGAGAACTCCTGTCTGGCACCTTCCCCGGTGGAGTTGTGCATGGGGTGTGTTTGGAACATTTTGTCACCGGCCGAGTCCAAAATTCAGCGGTTCCCCATCTCAGCCCAGAAAGCAGGTAGAACAACTTTTGTGGTGCCTTTCAGCTGCCTACCAAGGTAGTGTAAAAACTACCAAGAGAACTCCTGTCTGGCACCTTCCCCGGTGGAGTTGTGCATGGGGTGTGTTTGGAACATTTTTTCACCGGCCGAGTCCAAAATTCAGCGGTTCCCCATCTCAGCCCAGAAAGCAGGTAGAAAAACTTTTGTGGTGCCTTTCAGCTGCCTACCGGAGCAATGTAAAAACTACCAGGAGAACTCCTGTCTGGCACCTTCCCCGGTGGAGTTGTGCATGGGGTGTGTTTGGAACATTTTGTCACCAGCCGACTCCAAAATTCAGCGTTTCCCCATCTCAGCCCAGAAAGCAGGTAGAACAACTTTTGTGGTGCCTTTCAGCTGCCTACCAAGGTAGTGTAAAAACTACCAAGAGAACTCCTGTCTGGCACCTTCCCCGGTGGAGTTGTGCATGGGGTGTGTTTGGAACATTTTGTCACCAGCCGACTCCAAAATTCAGCGGTTCCCCATCTCAGCCCACAAAGCAGGTACAACTTCTTTTCTTGTGCCTTTCAGCTGCCTACCAAGGTCGTGTAAAAACTACCAACAGAATTCGTTCCTGGCACCTTCCCCGGTGGAGTTGTGCATGGGGTGTGTTTGGAACATTTTGTCACCGGCCGACTCCAAAATTCAGCGATTCCCCATCTCAGCCCAGAAAGCAGGTAGAACAACTTTTGTGCTGTCTTTCAGATGCCTACCGGAGCAATGTAAAAACTACCAGGAGAACTCCTGTCTGGCACCTTCCCCGGTGGAGTTGTGCATGGGGTGTGTTTGGAACATTTTGTCACCGGCCGACTCCAAAATTCAGCGGTTCCCCATCTCAGCCCAGAAAGCAGGTAGAACAACTTTTGTGGTGTCTTTCAGATGCCTACCGGAGCAATGTAAAAACTACCAGGAGAACTCCTGTCTGGCACCTTCCCCGGTGGAGTTGTGCATGGGGTGTGTTTGGAACATTTTGTCACCGGCCGACTCCAAAATTCAGCGATTCCCCATCTCAGCCCCGAAAGCAGGTAGAACAACTTTTGTGGTGCCTTTCAAATGCCTACCAAGGTAGTGTAAAAACTACTAAGAGAACTCCTGTCTGGCACCTTCCCCGGTGGAGTTGTGCATGGGGTGTGTTTAGAACATTTTGTCACCAGCCGAGTCCAAAATTCAGCGGTTCCCCATCTCAGCCCAGAAAGCAGGTAGAACAACTTTTGTGGTGCCTTTCAAATGCCTACCAAGGTAGTGTAAAAACTACCAAGAGAACTCCTGTCTGGCACCTTCCCCGGTGGAGTTGTGCAGGGGGTGTGTTTGGAACATTTTGTCACCGGCCGACTCCAAAATTCAGCGATTCCCCATCTCAGCCCAGAAAGCAGGTAGAACAACTTTTGTGGTGCCTTTCAGCTGCCTACCAAGGTAGTGTAAAAACTACCAGGAGAACTCCTGTCTGGCACCTTCCCCGGTGGAGTTGTGCATGGGGTGTGTTTGGAACATTTTGTCACCGGCCGACTCCAAAATTCAGCGGTTCCCCATCTCAGCCCAGAAAGCAGGTAGAACAACTTTTGTGGTGCCTTTCAGCTGCCTACCAAGGTAGTGTAAAAACTACCAAGAGAACTCCTGTCTGGCACCTTCCCCGGTGGAGTTGTGCATGGGGTGTGTTTGGAACATTTTGTCACCGGCCGACTCCAAAATTCAGCGGTTCCCCATCTCAGACCAGAAAGCAGGAAGAACAACTTTTGTGGTGCCTTTCAAATGCCTACCAAGGTAGTGTAAAAACTACCAGGAGAACTCCTGTCTGGCACCTTTCCCGGTGGAGTTGTGCAGGGGGTGTGTTTGGAACATTTTGTCACCAGCCGACTCCAAAATTCAGCGTTTCCCCATCTCAGCCCAGAAAGCAGGTAGAACAACTTTTGTGGTGTCTTTCAGATGCCTACCAAGGTAGTGTAAAAACTACCAGGAGAACTCCTGTCTGGCACCTTCCCCGGTGGAGTTGTGCATGGGGTGTGTTTGGAACATTTTTTCACCGGCCGAGTCCAAAATTCAGCGGTTCCCCATCTCAGCCCAGAAAGCAGGTAGAAAAACTTTTGTGGTGCCTTTCAGCTGCCTACCGGAGCAATGTAAAAACTACCAGGAGAACTCCTGTCTGGCACCTTCCCCGGTGGAGTTGTGCATGGGGTGTGTTTGGAACATTTTGTCACCAGCCGACTCCAAAATTCAGCGTTTCCCCATCTCAGCCCAGAAAGCAGATAGAACAACTTTTGTGGTGCCTTTCAGCTGCCTACCAAGGTAGTGTAAAAACTACCAGGAGAACTCCTGTCTGGCACCTTCCCCGGTGGAGTTGTGCGTGGGGTGTGTTTGGAACATTTTGTCACCGGCCTACTCCAAAATTCAGCGATTCCCCATCTCAGCCCAGAAAGCAGGTAGAACAACTTTTGTCGTGTCTTTCAGATGCCTACCAAGGTAGTGTAAAAACTACCAGGAGAACTCCTGTCTGGCACCTTCCCCGGTGGAGTTGTGCATGGGTTGTGTTTGGAACATTTTTTCACCGGCCGAGTCCAAAATTCAGCGGTTCCCCATCTCAGCCCAGAAAGCAGGTAGAAAAACTTTTGTGGTGCCTTTCAGCTGCCTACCGGAGCAATGTAAAAACTACCAGGAGAACTCCTGTCTGGCACCTTCCCCGGTGGAGTTGTGCATGGGGTGTGTTTGGAACATTTTGTCACCAGCCGACTCCAAAATTCAGCGTTTCCCCATCTCAGCCCAGAAAGCAGGTAGAACAACTTTTGTGGTGCCTTTCAGCTGCCTACCAAGGTAGTGTAAAAACTACCAAGAGAACTCCTGTCTGGCACCTTCCCCGGTGGAGTTGTGCATGGGGTGTGTTTGGAACATTTTGTCACCAGCCGACTCCAAAATTCAGCGGTTCCCCATCTCAGCCCAGAAAGCAGGTAGAACAACTTTTGTGGTGCCTTTCAGATGCCTACCAAGGTAGTGTAAAAACTACCAACAGAATTCGTTCCTGGCACCTTCCCCGGTGGAGTTGTGCATGGGGTGTGTTTGGAACATTTTGCCACCGGCCGACTCCAAAATTCAGCGGTTCCCCATCTCAGCCCAGAAAGCAGGTAGAACAACTTTTGTGGTGCCTTTCTCTTGCCTACCGGGGTAGTGTAAAAACTACCAACAGAACTCGTTTCTGGCACCTTCCCCGGAGGAGTTGTGCAGGGGGTGTATTTGGAACTTTTTGTCACCGGCCGACTCCAAAATTCAGCAGTTCCCCATCTCAGCCCAGAAAGCAGGTAGAACAACTTTTGTGGTGTCTTTCAGATGCCTACCAAGGTAGTGTAAAAACTACCAGGAGAACTCCTGTCTGGCACCTTCCCCGGTGGAGTTGTGCATGGGGTGTGTTTGGAACATTTTGTCACCAGCCGACTCCAAAATTCAGCGGTTCCCCATCTCAGCCCAGAAAGCAGGTAGAACAACTTTTGTGGTGTCTTTCAGATGCCTACCAAGGTAGTGTAAAAACTACCAAGAGAACTCCTGTCTGGCACCTTCCCCGGTGGAGTTGTGCAGGGGGTGTGTTTGGAACATTTTGTCACCGGCCGACTCCAAAATTCAGCGATTCCCCATCTCAGCCCAGAAAGCAGGTAGAACAACTTTTGTGGTGCCTTTCAAATGCCTAGCAAGGTAGTGTAAAAACTACCAAGAGAACTCCTGTCTGGCACCTTCCCCGGTGGAGTTGTGCATGGGGTGTGTTTGGAACATTTTGTCACCAGCCGAGTCCAAAATTCAGCGTTTCCCCATCTCAGCCCAGAAAGCAGGTAGAACAACTTTTGTGGTGCCTTTCAGCTGCCTACCAAGGTAGTGTAAAAACTACCAAGAGAACTCCTGTCTGGCACCTTCCCCGGTGGAGTTGTGCATGGGGTGTGTTTGGAACATTTTGTCACCGGCCGACTCCAAAATTCAGCGGTTCCCCATCTCAGCCCAGAAAGCAGGAAGAACAACTTTTGTGGTGCCTTTCAAATGCCTACCAAGGTAGGGTAAAAACTACCAGGAGAACTCCTGTCTGGCACCTTCCCCGGTGGAGTTGTGCAGGGGGTGTGTTTGGAACATTTTGTCACCAGCCGACTCCAAAATTCAGCGGTTCCCCATCTCAGCCCAGAAAGCAGGTAGAACAACTTTTGTGGTGCCTTTCAAATGCCCACCAAGGTAGTGTAAAAACTACCAGGAGAACTCCTGTCTGGCACCTTCCCCGGTGGAGTTGTGCAGGGGGTGTGTTTGGAACATTTTGTCACCAGCCGAGTCCAAAATTCAGCGTTTCCCCATCTCAGCCCAGAAAGCAGGTAGAACAACTTTTGTGGTGCCTTTCAGCTGCCTACCAAGGTAGTGTAAAAACTACCAAGAGAACTCCTGTCTGGCACCTTCCCCGGTGGAGTTGTGCATGGGGTGTGTTTGGAACATTTTGTCACCAGCCGAGTCCAAAATTCAGCGGTTCCCCATCTCAGCCCAGAAAGCAGATAGAACAACTTTTGTGGTGCCTTTCAGCTGCCTACCAAGGTAGTGTAAAAACTACCAGGAGAACTCCTGTCTGGCACCTTCCCCGGTGGAGTTGTGCGTGGGGTGTGTTTGGAACATTTTGTCACCGGCCGACTCCAAAATTCAGCGATTCCCCATCTCAGCCCAGAAAGCAGGTAGAACAACTTTTGTCGTGTCTTTCAGATGCCTACCAAGGTAGTGTAAAAACTACCAGGAGAACTCCTGTCTGGCACCTTCCCCGGTGGAGTTGTGCGTGGGGTGTGTTTGGAACATTTTGTCACCGGCCTACTCCAAAATTCAGCGATTCCCCATCTCAGCCCAGAAAGCAGGTAGAACAACTTTTGTCGTGTCTTTCAGATGCCTACCAAGGTAGTGTAAAAACTACCAGGAGAACTCCTGTCTGGCACCTTCCCCGGTGGAGTTGTGCATGGGTTGTGTTTGGAACATTTTGTCACCGGCCGACTCCAAAATTCAGCGGTTCCCCATCTCAGCCCAGAAAGCAGGTAGAAAAACTTTTGTGGTGCCTTTCAGCTGCCTACCGGAGCAATGTAAAAACTACCAGGAGAACTCCTGTCTGGCACCTTCCCCGGTGGAGTTGTGCATGGGGTGTGTTTGGAACATTTTGTCACCAGCCGACTCCAAAATTCAGCCTTTCCCCATCTCAGCCCAGAAAGCAGGTAGAACAACTTTTGTGGTGCCTTTCAGCTGCCTACCAAGGTAGTGTAAAAACTACCAAGAGAACTCCTGTCTGGCACCTTCCCCGGTGGAGTTGTGCATGGGGTGTGTTTGGAACATTTTGTCACCAGCCGACTCCAAAATTCAGCGGTTCCCCATCTCAGCCCAGAAAGCAGGTAGAACAACTTTTGTGGTGCCTTTCAGATGCCTACCAAGGTAGTGTAAAAACTACCAACAGAATTCGTTCCTGGCACCTTCCCCGGTGGAGTTGTGCATGGGGTGTGTTTGGAACATTTTGTCACCGGCCGACTCCAAAATTCAGCGGTTCCCCATCTCAGCCCAGAAAGCAGGTAGAACAACTTTTGTGGTGCCTTTCTCTTGCCTACCGGGGTAGTGTAAAAACTACCAACAGAACTCGTTTCTGGCACCTTCCCCGGAGGAGTTGTGCAGGGGGTGTGTTTGGAACTTTTTGTCACCGGCCGACTCCAAAATTCAGCGGTTCCCCATCTCAGCCCAGAAAGCAGGTAGAACAACTTTTGTGGTGTCTTTCAGATGCCTACCAAGGTAGTGTAAAAACTACCAGGAGAACTCCTGTCTGGCACCTTCCCCGGTGGAGTTGTGCATGGGGTGTGTTTGGAACATTTTGTCACCAGCCGAGTCCAAAATTCAGCGGTTCCCCATCTCAGCCCAGAAAGCAGGTAGAACAACTTTTGTGGTGTCTTTCAGATGCCTACCAAGGTAGTGTAAAAACTACCAAGAGAACTCCTGTCTGGCACCTTCCCCGGTGGAGTTGTGCAGGGGGTGTGTTTGGAACATTTTGTCACCGGCCGACTCCAAAATTCAGCGATTCCCCATCTCAGCCCAGAAAGCAGGTAGAACAACTTTTGTGGTGTCTTTCAGATGCCTACCAAGGTAGTGTAAAAACTACCAGGAGAACTCCTGTCTGGCACCTTCCCCGGTGGAGTTGTGCATGGGGTGTGTTTGGAACATTTTGTCACCAGCCGACTCCAAAATTCAGCGGTTCCCCATCTCAGCCCAGAAAGCAGGTAGAACAACTTTTGTGGTGCCTTTCAGATGCCTACCAAGGTAGTGTAAAAACTACCAACAGAATTCGTTCCTGGCACCTTCCCCGGTGGAGTTGTGCATGGGGTGTGTTTGGAACATTTTGTCACCGGCCGACTCCAAAATTCAGCGGATCCCCATCTCAGCCCAGAAAGCAGGTAGAACAACTTTTGTGGTGCCTTTCTCTTGCCTACCGGGGTAGTGTAAAAACTACCAACAGAACTCGTTTCTGGCACCTTCCCCGGAGGAGTTGTGCAGGGGGTGTGTTTGGAACTTTTTGTCACCGGCCGACTCCAAAATTCAGCGGTTCCCCATCTCAGCCCAGAAAGCAGGTAGAACAACTTTTGTGGTGTCTTTCAGATGCCTACCAAGGTAGTGTAAAAACTACCAGGAGAACTCCTGTCTGGCACCTTCCCCGGTGGAGTTGTGCAGGGGGTGTGTTTGGAACATTTTGTCACCAGCCGAGTCCAAAATTCAGCGGTTCCCCATCTCAGCCCAGAAAGCAGGTAGAACAACTTTTGTGGTGTCTTTCAGATGCCTACCAAGGTAGTGTAAAAACTACCAAGAGAACTCCTGTCTGGCACCTTCCCCGGTGGAGTTGTGCAGGGGGTGTGTTTGGAACATTTTGTCACCGGCCGACTCCAAAATTCAGCGATTCCCCATCTCAGCCCAGAAAGCAGGTAGAACAACTTTTGTGGTGCCTTTCAAATGCCTAGCAAGGTAGTGTAAAAACTACCAAGAGAACTCCTGTCTGGCACCTTCCCCGGTGGAGTTGTGCATGGGGTGTGTTTGGAACATTTTGTCACCAGCCGAGTCCAAAATTCAGCGTTTCCCCATCTCAGCCCAGAAAGCAGGTAGAACAACTTTTGTGGTGCCTTTCAGCTGCCTACCAAGGTAGTGTAAAAACTACCAAGAGAACTCCTGTCTGGCACCTTCCCCGGTGGAGTTGTGCATGGGGTGTGTTTGGAACATTTTGTCACCGGCCGACTCCAAAATTCAGCGGTTCCCCATCTCAGCCCAGAAAGCAGGAAGAACAACTTTTGTGGTGCCTTTCAAATGCCTACCAAGGTAGTGTAAAAACTACCAGGAGAACTCCTGTCTGGCACCTTCCCCGGTGGAGTTGTGCAGGGGGTGTGTTTGGAACATTTTGTCACCAGCCGACTCCAAAATTCAGCGGTTCCCCATCTCAGCCCAGAAAGCAGGTAGAACAACTTTTGTGGTGCCTTTCAAATGCCCACCAAGGTAGTGTAAAAACTACCAGGAGAACTCCTGTCTGGCACCTTCCCCGGTGGAGTTGTGCAGGGGGTGTGTTTGGAACATTTTGTCACCAGCCGAGTCCAAAATTCAGCGTTTCCCCATCTCAGCCCAGAAAGCAGGTAGAACAACTTTTGTGGTGCCTTTCAGCTGCCTACCAAGGTAGTGTAAAAACTACCAAGAGAACTCCTGTCTGGCACCTTCCCCGGTGGAGTTGTGCATGGGGTGTGTTTGGAACATTTTGTCACCAGCCGAGTCCAAAATTCAGCGGTTCCCCATCTCAGCCCAGAAAGCAGATAGAACAACTTTTGTGGTGCCTTTCAGCTGCCTACCAAGGTAGTGTAAAAACTAGCAGGAGAACTCCTGTCTGGCACCTTCCCCGGTGGAGTTGTGCGTGGGGTGTGTTTGGAACATTTTGTCACCGGCCGACTCCAAAATTCAGCGATTCCCCATCTCAGCCCAGAAAGCAGGTAGAACAACTTTTGTCGTGTCTTTCAGATGCCTACCAAGGTAGTGTAAAAACTACCAGGAGAACTCCTGTCTGGCACCTTCCCCGGTGGAGTTGTGCATGGGGTGTGTTTGGAACATTTTGTCACCAGCCGACTCCAAAATTCAGCGGTTCCCCATCTCAGCCCAGAAAGCAGGTAGAACAACTTTTGTGGTGCCTTTCAGCTGCCTACCAAGGTAGTGTAAAAACTACCAAGAGAACTCCTGTCTGGCACCTTCCCCGGTGGAGTTGTGCATGGGGTGTGTTTGGAACATTTTGTCACCGGCCGACTCCAAAATTCAGCGGTTCCCCATCTCAGCCCAGAAAGCAGGTAGAAAAACTTTTGTGGTGCCTTTCAGCTGCCTACCGGAGCAATGTAAAAACTACCAGGAGAACTCCTGTCTGGCACCTTCCCCGGTGGAGTTGTGCATGGGGTGTGTTTGGAACATTTTGTCACCAGCCGACTCCAAAATTCAGCGGTTCCCCATCTCAGCCCAGAAAGCAGGTAGAACAACTTTTGTGGTGCCTTTCAGATGCCTACCAAGGTAGTGTAAAAACTACCAACAGAATTCGTTCCTGGCACCTTCCCCGGTGGAGTTGTGCGTGGGGTGTGTTTGGAACATTTTGTCACCGGCCGACTCCAAAATTCAGCGATTCCCCATCTCAGCCCAGAAAGCAGGTAGAACAACTTTTGTGGTGTCTTTCAGATGCCTACCGGAGCAATGTAAAAACTACCAGGAGAACTCCTGTCTGGCACCTTCCCCGGTGGAGTTGTGCATGGGGTGTGTTTGGAACATTTTGTCACCGGCCGACTCCAAAATTCAGCGGTTCCCCATCTCAGACCAGAAAGCAGGTAGAACAACTTTTGTGGTGTCTTTCAGATGCCTACCGGAGCAATGTAAAAACTACCAGGAGAACTCCTGTCTGGCACCTTCCCCGGTGGAGTTGTGCATGGGGTGTGTTTGGAACATTTTGTCACCGGCCGACTCCAAAATTCAGCGGTTCCCCATCTCAGCCCAGAAAGCAGGTAGAACAACTTTTGTGGTGCCTTTCAAATGCCTACCAAGGTAGTGTAAAAACTACCAGGAGAACTCCTGTCTGGCACCTTCCGTGGTGGAGTTGTGCATGGGGTGTGTTTGGAACATTTTGTCACCAGCCGAGTCCAAAATTCAGCGGTTCCCCATCTCAGCCCAGAAAGCAGGTAGAACAACTTTTGTGGTGTCTTTCAGATGCCTACCAAGGTAGTGTAAAAACTACCAAGAGAACTCCTGTCTGGCACCTTCCCCGGTGGAGTTGTGCATGGGGTGTGTTTGGAACATTTTGTCACCAGCCGAGTCCAAAATTCAGCGGTTCCCCATCTCAGCCCAGAAAGCAGGTAGAACAACTTTTGTGGTGTCTTTCAGATGCCTACCAAGGTAGTGTAAAAACTACCAAGAGAACTCCTGTCTGGCACCTTCCCCGGTGGAGTTGTGCAGGGGGTGTGTTTGGAACATTTTGTCACCGGCCGACTCCAAAATTCAGCGGTTCCCCATCTCAGCCCAGAAAGCAGGTAGAACAACTTTTGTGGTGCCTTTCAAATGCCTAGCAAGGTAGTGTAAAAACTACCAAGAGAACTCCTGTCTGGCACCTTCCCCGGTGGAGTTGTGCATGGGGTGTGTTTGGAACATTTTGTCACCAGCCGAGTCCAAAATTCAGCGTTTCCCCATCTCAGCCCAGAAAGCAGGTAGAACAACTTTTGTGGTGCCTTTCAGCTGCCTACCAAGGTAGTGTAAAAACTACCAAGAGAACTCCTGTCTGGCACCTTCCCCGGTGGAGTTGTGCATGGGGTGTGTTTGGAACATTTTGTCACCGGCCGACTCCAAAATTCAGCCGTTCCCCATCTCAGACCAGAAAGCAGGAAGAACAACTTTTGTGGTGCCTTTCAAATGCCTACCAAGGTAGTGTAAAAACTACCAGGAGAACTCCTGTCTGGCACCTTCCCCGGTGGAGTTGTGCATGGGGTGTGTTTGGAACATTTTGTCAACGGCCGACTCCAAAATTCAGCGGTTCCCCATCTCAGCCCAGAAAGCAGGTAGAACAACTTTTGTGGTGCCTTTCAAATGCCCACCAAGGTAGTGTAAAAACTACCAGGAGAACTCCTGTCTGGCACCTTCCCCGGTGGAGTTGTGCAGGGGGTGTGTTTGGAACATTTTGTCACCAGCCGAGTCCAAAATTCAGCGTTTCCCCATCTCAGCCCAGAAAGCAGGTAGAACAACTTTTGTGGTGCCTTTCAGCTGCCTACCAAGGTAGTGTAAAAACTACCAAGAGAACTCCTGTCTGGCACCTTCCCCGGTGGAGTTGTGCATGGGGTGTGTTTGGAACATTTTGTCACCAGCCGAGTCCAAAATTCAGCGGTTCCCCATCTCAGCCCAGAAAGCAGATAGAACAACTTTTGTGGTGCCTTTCAGCTGCCTACCAAGGTAGTGTAAAAACTAGCAGGAGAACTCCTGTCTGGCACCTTCCCCGGTGGAGTTGTGCGTGGGGTGTGTTTGGAACATTTTGTCACCGGCCGACTCCAAAATTCAGCGATTCCCCATCTCAGCCCAGAAAGCAGGTAGAACAACTTTTGTCGTGTCTTTCAGATGCCTACCAAGGTAGTGTAAAAACTACCAGGAGAACTCCTGTCTGGCACCTTCCCCGGTGGAGTTGTGCATGGGGTGTGTTTGGAACATTTTGTCACCAGCCGAGTCCAAAATTCAGCGTTTCCCCATCTCAGCCCAGAAAGCAGGTAGAACAACTTTTGTGGTGCCTTTCAGCTGCCTACCAAGGTAGTGTAAAAACTACCAAGAGAACTCCTGTCTGGCACCTTCCCCGGTGGAGTTGTGCATGGGGTGTGTTTGGAACATTTTGTCACCGGCCGACTCCAAAATTCAGCGGTTCCCCATCTCAGCCCAGAAAGCAGGTAGAAAAACTTTTGTGGTGCCTTTCAGCTGCCTACCGGAGCAATGTAAAAACTACCAGGAGAACTCCTGTCTGGCACCTTCCCCGGTGGAGTTGTGCATGGGGTGTGTTTGGAACATTTTGTCACCAGCCGAGTCCAAAATTCAGCGTTTCCCCATCTCAGCCCAGAAAGCAGGTAGAACAACTTTTGTGGTGCCTTTCAGATGCCTACCAAGGTAGTGTAAAAACTACCAACAGAATTCGTTCCTGGCACCTTCCCCGGTGGAGTTGTGCATGGGGTGTGTTTGGAACATTTTGTCACCGGCCGACTCCAAAATTCAGCGGTTCCCCATCTCAGCCCAGAAAGCAGGTAGAACAACTTTTGTGGTGTCTTTCAGATGCCTACCGGAGCAATGTAAAAACTACCAGGAGAACTCCTGTCTGGCACCTTCCCCGGTGGAGTTGTGCAGGGGGTGTGTTTGGAACATTTTGCCACCAGCCGACTCCAAAATTCAGCGGTTCCCCATCTCAGCCCAGAAAGCAGGTAGAACAACTTTTGTGGTGTCTTTCAGATGCCTACCGGAGCAATGTAAAAACTACCAGGAGAACTCCTGTCTGGCACCTTCCCCGGTGGAGTTGTGCATGGGGTGTGTTTGGAACATTTTGTCACCGGCCGACTCCAAAATTCAGCGGTTCCCCATCTCAGCCCAGAAAGCAGGTAGAACAACTTTTGTGGTGCCTTTCAAATGCCTACCAAGGTAGTGTAAAAACTACCAGGAGAACTCCTGTCTGGCACCTTCCGTGGTGGAGTTGTGCATGGGGTGTGTTTGGAACATTTTGTCACCAGCCGAGTCCAAAATTCAGCGGTTCCCCATCTCAGCCCAGAAAGCAGATAGAACAACTTTTGTGGTGCCTTTCAGCTGCCTACCAAGGTAGTGTAAAAACTACCAGGAGAACTCCTGTCTGGCACCTTCCCCGGTGGAGTTGTGCGTGGGGTGTGTTTGGAACATTTTGTCACCGGCCGACTCCAAAATTCATCGATTCCCCATCTCAGCCCAGAAAGCAGGTAGAACAACTTTTGTGGTGCCTTTCAGCTGCCTACCAAGGTAGTGTAAAAACTACCAGGAGAACTCCTGTCTGGCACCTTCCCCGGTGGAGTTGTGCATGGGGTGTGTTTGGAACATTTTGTCACCAGCCGAGTCCAAAATTCAGCGTTTCCCCATCTCAGCCCAGAAAGCAGGTAGAACAACTTTTGTGGTGCCTTTCAGCTGCCTACCAAGGTAGTGTAAAAACTACCAGGAGAACTCCTGTCTGGCACCTTCCCCGGTGGAGTTGTGCATGGGGTGTGTTTGGAACATTTTTTCACCGGCCGAGTCCAAAATTCAGCGGTTCCCCATCTCAGCCCAGAAAGCAGGTAGAAAAACTTTTGTGGTGCCTTTCAGCTGCCTACCGGAGCAATGTAAAAACTACCAGGAGAACTCCTGTCTGGCACCTTCCCCGGTGGAGTTGTGCAGGGGGTGTGTTTGGAACATTTTGTCACCAGCCGACTCCAAAATTCAGCGTTTCCCCATCTCAGCCCAGAAAGCAGGTAGAACAACTTTTGTGGTGCCTTTCAGCTGCCTACCAAGGTAGTGTAAAATCTACCAAGAGAACTCCTGTCTGGCACCTTCCCCGGTGGAGTTGTGCATGGGGTGTGTTTGGAACATTTTGTCACCGGCCGAGTCCAAAATTCAGCGGTTCCCCATCTCAGCCCAGAAAGCAGGTAGAACAACTTTTGTGGTGCCTTTCAGATGCCTACCAAGGTAGTGTAAAAACTACCAACAGAATTCGTTCCTGGCACCTTCCCCGGTGGAGTTGTGCATGGGGTGTGTTTGGAACATTTTGTCACCGGCCGACTCCAAAATTCAGCGGTTCCCCATCTCAGCCCAGAAAGCAGGTAGAACAACTTTTGTGGTGCCTTTCTCTTGCCTACCGGGGTAGTGTAAAAACTACCAACAGAACTCGTTTCTGGCACCTTCCCCGGAGGAGTTGTGCAGGGGGTGTGTTTGGAACATTTTGTCACCGGCCGACTCCAAAATTCAGCGGTTCCCCATCTCAGCCCAGAAAGCAGGTAGAACAACTTTTGTGGTGTCTTTCAGATGCCTACCAAGGTAGTGTAAAAACTACCAGGAGAACTCCTGTCTGGCACCTTCCCCGGTGGAGTTGTGCATGGGGTGTGTTTGGAACATTTTGTCACCAGCCGAGTCCAAAATTCAGCGGTTCCCCATCTCAGCCCCGAAAGCAGGTAGAACAACTTTTGTGGTGTCTTTCAGATGCCTACCAAGGTAGTGTAAAAACTACCAAGAGAACTCCTGTCTGGCACCTTCCCCGGTGGAGTTGTGCAGGGGGTGTGTTTGGAACATTTTGTCACCGGCCGACTCCAAAATTCAGCGATTCCCCATCTCAGCCCAGAAAGCAGGTAGAACAACTTTTGTGGTGCCTTTCAAATGCCTAGCAAGGTAGTGTAAAAACTACCAAGAGAACTCCTGCCTGGCACCTTCCGTGGTGGAGTTGTGCATGGGGTGTGTTTGGAACATTTTGTCACCAGCCGAGTCCAAAATTCAGCGTTTCCCCATCTCAGCCCAGAAAGCAGGTAGAACAACTTTTGTGGTGCCTTTCAGCTGCCTACCAAGGTAGTGTAAAAACTACCAAGAGAACTCCTGTCTGGCACCTTCCCCGGTGGAGTTGTGCATGGGGTGTGTTTGGAACATTTTGTCACCGGCCGACTCCAAAATTCAGCGGTTCCCCATCTCAGACCAGAAAGCAGGAAGAACAACTTTTGTGGTGCCTTTCAAATGCCTACCAAGGTAGTGTAAAAACTACCAGGAGAACTCCTGTCTGGCACCTTCCCCGGTGGAGTTGTGCAGGGGGTGTGTTTGGAACATTTTGTCACCAGCCGACTCCAAAATTCAGCGGTTCCCCATCTCAGCCCAGAAAGCAGGTAGAACAACTTTTGTGGTGCCTTTCAAATGCCTACCAAGGTAGTGTAAAAACTACCAGGAGAACTCCTGTCTGGCACCTTCCCCGGTGGAGTTGTGCAGGGGGTGTGTTTGGAACATTTTGTCACCAGCCGAGTCCAAAATTCAGCGATTCCCCATCTCAGCCCAGAAAGCAGGTAGAACAACTTTTGTGGTGCCTTTCAGGTGCCTACCAAGGTAGTGTAAAAACTACCAGGAGAACTCCTGTCTGGCACCTTCCCCGGTGGAGTTGTGCATGGGGTGTGTTTGGAACATTTTGTCACCGGCCGACTCCAAAATTCAGCGGTTCCCCATCTCAGCCCAGAAAGCAGGTAGAACAACTTTTGTGGTGCCTTTCAGCTGCCTACCAAGGTAGTGTAAAAACTACCAAGAGAACTCCTGTCTGGCACCTTCCCCGGTGGAGTTGTGCATGGGGTGTGTTTGGAACATTTTGTCACCAGCCGAGTCCAAAATTCAGCGGTTCCCCATCTCAGCCCAGAAAGCAGGAAGAACAACTTTTGTGGTGCCTTTCAAATGCCTAGCAAGGTAGTGTAAAAACTACTAAGAGAACTCCTGTCTGGCACCTTCCCCGGTGGAGTTGTGCATGGGGTGTGTTTGGAACATTTTGTCACCAGCCGACTCCAAAATTCAGCGTTTCCCCATCTCAGCCCAGAAAGCAGGTAGAACAACTTTTGTGGTGCCTTTCAGCTGCCTACCAAGGTAGTGTAAAAACTACCAAGAGAACTCCTGTCTGGCACCTTCCCCGGTGGAGTTGTGCATGGGGTGTGTTTGGAGCATTTTGTCACCGGCCGACTCCAAAATTCAGCGGTTCCCCATCTCAGCCCAGAAAGCAGGTAGAAAAACTTTTGTGGTGCCTTTCAGCTGCCTACCGGAGCAATGTAAAAACTACCAGGAGAACTCCTGTCTGGCACCTTCCCCGGTGGAGTTGTGCATGGGGTGTGTTTGGAACATTTTGTCACCAGCCGAGTCCAAAATTCAGCGTTTCCCCATCTCAGCCCAGAAAGCAGGTAGAACAACTTTTGTGGTGCCTTTCAGCTGCCTACCAAGGTAGTGTAAAAACTACCAAGAGAACTCCTGTCTGGCACCTTCCCCGGTGGAGTTGTGCATGGGGTGTGTTTGGAACATTTTGTCACCAGCCGACTCCAAAATTCAGCGGTTCCCCATCTCAGCCCAGAAAGCAGGTAGAACAACTTTTGTGGTGCCTTTCAGATGCCTACCAAGGTAGTGTAAAAACTACCAACAGAATTCGTTCCTGGCACCTTCCCCGGTGGAGTTGTGCGTGGGGTGTGTTTGGAACATTTTGTCACCGGCCGACTCCAAAATTCAGCGTTTCCCCATCTCAGCCCAGAAAGCAGGTAGAACAACTTTTGTGGTGCCTTTCAGCTGCCTACCAAGGTAGTGTAAAAACTACCAGGAGAACTCCTGTCTGGCACCTTCCCCGGTGGAGTTGTGCATGGGGTGTGTTTGGAACATTTTTTCACCGGCCGACTCCAAAATTCAGCGGTTCCCCATCTCAGCCCAGAAAGCAGGTAGAACAACTTTTGTGGTGTCTTTCAGATGCCTACCGGAGCAATGTAAAAACTACCAGGAGAACTCCTGTCTGGCACCTTCCCCGGTGGAGTTGTGCATGGGGTGTGTTTGGAACATTTTGTCACCGGCCGACTCCAAAATTCAGCTATTCCCCATCTCAGCCCCGAAAGCAGGTAGAACAACTTTTGTGGTGCCTTTCAAATGCCTACCAAGGTAGTGTAAAAACTACTAAGAGAACTCCTGTCTGGCACCTTCCCCGGTGGAGTTGAGCATGGGGTGTGTTTAGAACATTTTGTCACCAGCCGAGTCCAAAATTCAGCGGTTCCCCATCTCAGCCCAGAAAGCAGGTAGAACAACTTTTGTGGTGCCTTTCAGCTGCCTACCAAGGTAGTGTAAAAACTACCAAGAGAACTCCTGTCTGGCACCTTCCCCGGTGGAGTTGTGCATGGGGTGTGTTTGGAACATTTTGTCACCGGCCGACTCCAAAATTCAGCGGTTCCCCATCTCAGCCCAGAAAGCAGGTAGAACAACTTTTGTGGTGTCTTTCAGATGCCTACCGGAGCAATGTAAAAACTACCAGGAGAACTCCTGTCTGGCACCTTCCCCGGTGGAGTTGTGCATGGGGTGTGTTTGGAACATTTTGTCACCGGCCGACTCCAAAATTCAGCGGTTCCCCATCTCAGCCCAGAAAGCAGGTAGAACAACTTTTGTGGTGTCTTTCAGATGCCTACCGGAGCAATGTAAAAACTACCAGGAGAACTCCTGTCTGGCACCTTCCCCGGTGGAGTTGTGCATGGGGTGTGTTTGGAACATTTTGTCACCGGCCGACTCCAAAATTCAGCGATTCCCCATCTCAGCCCCGAAAGCAGGTAGAACAACTTTTGTGGTGCCTTTCAAATGCCTACCAAGGTAGTGTAAAAACTACTAAGAGAACTCCTGTCTGGCACCTTCCCCGGTGGAGTTGTGCATGGGGTGTGTTTAGAACATTTTGTCACCAGCCGAGTCCAAAATTCAGCTGTTCCCCATCTCAGCCCAGAAAGCCGGTAGAACAACTTTTGTGGTGTTTTTCAGATGCCTACCAAGGTAGTGTAAAAACTACTAAGAGAACTCCTGTCTGGCACCTTCCCCGGTGGAGTTGTGCATGGGGTGTGTTTGGAACATTTTGTCACCGGCCGAGTCCAAAATTCAGCGATTCCCCATCTCAGCCCAGAAAGCAGGTAGAACAACTTTTGTGGTGTCTTTCAGATGCCTACCAAGGTAGTGTAAAAACTACTAAGAGAACTCCTGTCTGGCACCTTCCCCGGTGGAGTTGTGCATGGGGTGTGTTTGGAAAATTTTGTCACCAGCCGACTCCAAAATTCAGCGATTCCCCATCTCAGCCCCGAAAGCAGGTAGAACAACTTTTGTCTTGTCTTTCAGATGCCTACCAAGGTAGTGTAAAAACTACTAAGAGAACTCCTGTCTGGCACCTTCCCCGGTGGAGTTGTGCGTGGGGTGTGTTTGGAACATTTTGTCACCGGCCGACTCCAAAATTCAGCGATTCCCCATCTCAGCCCAGAAAGCAGGTAGAACAACTTTTGTCTTGTCTTTCAGATGCCTACCAAGGTAGTGTAAAAACTACTAAGAGAACTCGTTTCTGGCACCTTCCCCGGTGGAGTTGTGCATGGGGTGTGTTTGGAACATTTTGTCACCAGCCGAGTCCAAAATTCAGCGTTTCCCATCTCAGCCCAGAAAGCAGGTAGAACAACTTTTGTGGTGCCTTTCAGCTGCCTACCAAGGTAGTGTAAAAACTACCAAGAGAACTCCTGTCTGGCACCTTCCCCGGTGGAGTTGTGCATGGGGTGTGTTTGGAACATTTTTTCACCGGCCGAGTCCAAAATTCAGCGGTTCCCCATCTCAGCCCAGAAAGCAGGTAGAAAAACTTTTGTGGTGCCTTTCAGCTGCCTACCGGAGCAATGTAAAAACTACCAGGAGAACTCCTGTCTGGCACCTTCCCCGGTGGAGTTGTGCATGGGGTGTGTTTGGAACATTTTGTCACCAGCCGACTCCAAAATTCAGCCTTTCCCCATCTCAGCCCAGAAAGCAGGTAGAACAACTTTTGTGGTGCCTTTCAGCTGCCTACCAAGGTAGTGTAAAAACTACCAAGAGAACTCCTGTCTGGCACCTTCCCCGGTGGAGTTGTGCATGGGGTGTGTTTGGAACATTTTGTCACCAGCCGAGTCCAAAATTCAGCGGTTCCCCATCTCAGCCCACAAAGCAGGTACAACTTCTTTTCTTGTGCCTTTCAGCTGCCTACCAAGGTAGTGTAAAAACTACCAACAGAATTCGTTCCTGGCACCTTCCCCGGTGGAGTTGTGCATGGGGTGTGTTTGGAACATTTTGTCACCGGCCGACTCCAAAATTCAGCGATTCCCCATCTCAGCCCAGAAAGCAGGTAGAACAACTTTTGTGGTGTCTTTCAGATGCCTACCGGAGCAATGTAAAAACTACCAGGAGAACTCCTGTCTGGCACCTTCCCCGGTGGAGTTGTGCATGGGGTGTGTTTGGAACATTTTGTCACCGGCCGACTCCAAAATTCAGCGATTCCCCATCTCAGCCCCGAAAGCAGGTAGAACAACTTTTGTGGTGCCTTTCAAATGCCTACCAAGGTAGTGTAAAAACTACTAAGAGAACTCCTGTCTGGCACCTTCCCCGGTGGAGTTGTGCATGGGGTGTGTTTAGAACATTTTGTCACCAGCCGAGTCCAAAATTCAGGGGTTCCCCATCTCAGCCCAGAAAGCAGGTAGAACAACTTTTGTGGTGTCTTTCAGATGCCTACCAAGGTAGTGTAAAAACTACCAAGAGAACTCCTGTCTGGCACCTTCCCCGGTGGAGTTGTGCATGGGGTGTGTTTGGAACATTTTGTCACCAGCCGACTCCAAAATTCAGCGGTTCCCCATCTCAGCCCAGAAAGCAGGTAGAACAACTTTTGTGGTGCCTTTCAGATGCCTACCAAGGTAGTGTAAAAACTACCAACAGAATTCGTTCCTGGCACCTTCCCCGGTGGAGTTGTGCATGGGGTGTGTTTGGAACATTTTGTCACCGGCCGACTCCAAAATTCAGCGGTTCCCCATCTCAGCCCAGAAAGCAGGTAGAACAACTTTTGTAGTGCCTTTCTCTTGCCTACCGGGGTAGTGTAAAAACTACCAACAGAACTCCTGTCTGGCACCTTCCCCGGAGGAGTTGTGCAGGGGGTGTGTTTGGAACATTTTGTCACCGGCCGACTCCAAAATTCAGCGGTTCCCCATCTCAGCCCAGAAAGCAGGTAGAACAACTTTTGTGGTGTCTTTCAGATGCCTACCAAGGTAGTGTAAAAACTACCAGGAGAACTCCTGTCTGGCACCTTCCCCGGTGGAGTTGTGCATGGGGTGTGTTTGGAACATTTTGTCACCAGCCGAGTCCAAAATTCAGCGTTTCCCCATCTCAGCCCAGAAAGCAGGTAGAACAACTTTTGTGGTGCCTTTCAGCTGCCTACCAAGGTAGTGTAAAAACTACCAAGAGAACTCCTGTCTGGCACCTTCCCCGGTGGAGTTGTGCATGGGGTGTGTTTGGAACATTTTGTCACCGGCCGACTCCAAAATTCAGCGGTTCCCCATCTCAGACCAGAAAGCAGGAAGAACAACTTTTGTGGTGCCTTTCAAATGCCTACCAAGGTAGTGTAAAAACTACCAGGAGAACTCCTGTCTGGCACCTTCCCCGGTGGAGTTGTGCAGGGGGTGTGTTTGGAACATTTTGTCACCAGCCGAGTCCAAAATTCAGTGTTTCCCCATCTCAGCCCAGAAAGCAGATAGAACAACTTTTGTGGTGCCTTTCAGCTGCCTACCAAGGTAGTGTAAAAACTACCAGGAGAACTCCTGTCTGGCACCTTCCCCGGTGGAGTTGTGCGTGGGGTGTGTTTGGAACATTTTGTCACCGGCCGACTCCAAAATTCAGCGGTTCCCCATCTCAGACCAGAAAGCAGGAAGAACAACTTTTGTGGTGCCTTTCAGCTGCCTACCAAGGTAGTGTAAAAACTACCAGGAGAACTCCTGTCTGGCACCTTCCCCGGTGGAGTTGTGCATGGGGTGTGTTTGGAACATTTTGTCACCAGCCGAATCCAAAATTCAGCGTTTCCCCATCTCAGCCCAGAAAGCAGGTAGAACAACTTTTGTGGTGCCTTTCAGGTGCCTACCAAGGTAGTGTAAAAACTACCAGGAGAACTCCTGTCTGGCACCTTCCCCGGTGGAGTTGTGCATGGGGTGTGTTTGGAACATTTTGTCACCGGCCGACTCCAAAATTCAGCGGTTCCCCATCTCAGACCAGAAAGCAGGAAGAACAACTTTTGTGGTGCCTTTCAAATGCCTACCAAGGTAGTGTAAAAACTACCAGGAGAACTCCTGTCTGGCACCTTCCCCGGTGGAGTTGTGCAGGGGGTGTGTTTGGAACATTTTTTCCACCAGCCGAGTCCAAAATTCAGCGTTTCCCCATCTCAGCCCAGAAAGCAGATAGAACAACTTTTGTGGTGCCTTTCAGCTGCCTACCAAGGTAGTGTAAAAACTACCAGGAGAACTCCTGTCTGGCACCTTCCCCGGTGGAGTTGTGCGTGGGGTGTGTTTGGAACATTTTGTCACCGGCCGACTCCAAAATTCAGCGATTCCCCATCTCAGCCCAGAAAGCAGGAAGAACAACTTTTGTCGTGTCTTTCAGATGCCTACCAAGGTAGTGTAAAAACTACCAGGAGAACTCCTGTCTGGCACCTTCCCCGGTGGAGTTGTGCATGGGGTGTGTTTGGAACATTTTTCACCAGCCGAGTCCAAAATTCAGCGGTTCCCCATCTCAGCCCAGAAAGCAGGTAGAACAACTTTTGTGGTGCCTTTCAGCTGCCTACCAAGGTAGTGTAAAAACTACCAAGAGAACTCCTGTCTGGCACCTTCCCCGGTGGAGTTGTGCATGGGGTGTGTTTGGAACATTTTGTCACCGGCCGACTCCAAAATTCAGCGGTTCCCCATCTCAGCCCAGAAAGCAGGTAGAACAACTTTTGTGGTGCCTTTCAGCTGCCTACCAAGGTAGTGTAAAAACTACTAAGAGAACTCCTGTCTGGCACCTTCCCCGGTGGAGTTGTGCATGGGGTGTGTTTGGAACATTTTGTCACCAGCCGAGTCCAAAATTCAGCGTTTCCCATCTCAGCCCAGAAAGCAGGTAGAAAAACTTTTGTGGTGCCTTTCAGCTGCCTACCGGAGCAATGTAAAAACTACCAGGAGAACTCCTGTCTGGCACCTTCCCCGGTGGAGTTGTGCATGGGGTGTGTTTGGAACATTTTGTCACCGGCCGACTCCAAAATTCAGCGGTTCTCCATCTCAGCCCAGAAAGCAGGTAGAACAACTTTTGTGGTGCCTTTCAGCTGCCTACCAAGGTAGTGTAAAAACTACCAAGAGAACTCCTGTCTGGCACCTTCCCCGGTGGAGTTGTGCATGGGGTGTGTTTGGAACATTTTGTCACCGGCCGACTCCAAAATTCAGCGATTCCCCATCTCAGCCCAGAAAGCAGGTAGAACAACTTTTGTGGTGTCTTTCAGATGCCTACCGGAGCAATGTAAAAACTACCAGGAGAACTCCTGTCTGGCACCTTCCCCGGTGGAGTTGTGCATGGGGTGTGTTTGGAAAATTTTGTCACCGGCCGACTCCAAAATTCAGCGGTTCCCCATCTCAGCCCAGAAAGCAGGTAGAACAACTTTTGTGTTGTCTTTCAGATGCCTACCGGAGCAATGTAAAAACTACCAGGAGAACTCCTGTCTGGCACCTTCCCCGGTGGAGTTGTGCATGGGGTGTGTTTGGAACATTTTGTCACCGGCCGACTCCAAAATTCAGCGATTCCCCATCTCAGCCCCGAAAGCAGGTAGAACAACTTTTGTGGTGCCTTTCAAATGCCTACCAAGGTAGTGTAAAAACTACTAAGAGAACTCCTGTCTGGCACCTTCCCCGGTGGAGTTGTGCATGGGGTGTGTTTAGAACATTTTGTCACCAGCCGAGTCCAAAATTCAGCTGTTCCCCATCTCAGCCCAGAAAGCCGGTAGAACAACTTTTGTGGTGTTTTTCAGATGCCTACCAAGGTAGTGTAAAAACTACTAAGAGAACTCCTGTCTGGCACCTTCCCCGGTGGAGTTGTGCATGGGGTGTGTTTGGAACATTTTGTCACCGGCCGAGTCCAAAATTCAGCGATTCCCCATCTCAGCCCAGAAAGCAGGTAGAACAACTTTTGTGGTGTCTTTCAGATGCCTACCAAGGTAGTGTAAAAACTACTAAGAGAACTCCTGTCTGGCACCTTCCCCGGTGGAGTTGTGCATGGGGTGTGTTTGGAAAATTTTGTCACCAGCCGACTCCAAAATTCAGCGATTCCCCATCTCAGCCCCGAAAGCAGGTAGAACAACTTTTGTCTTGTCTTTCAGATGCCTACCAAGGTAGTGTAAAAACTACTAAGAGAACTCCTGTCTGGCACCTTCCCCGGTGGAGTTGTGCATGGGGTGTGTTTGGAACATTTTGTCACCGGCCGACTCCAAAATTCAGCGATTCCCCATCTCAGCCCCGAAAGCAGGTAGAACAACTTTTGTCTTGTCTTTCAGATGCCTACCAAGGTAGTGTAAAAACTACTAAGAGAACTCCTGTCTGGCACCTTCCCCGGTGGAGTTGTGCATGGGGTGTGTTTGGAACATTTTGTCACCAGCCGAGTCCAAAATTCAGCGTTTCCCCATCTCAGCCCAGAAAGCAGGTAGAACAACTTTTGTGGTGCCTTTCAGCTGCCTACCAAGGTAGTGTAAAAACTACCAAGAGAACTCCTGTCTGGCACCTTCCCCGGTGGAGTTGTGCATGGGGTGTGTTTGGAACATTTTTTCACCGGCCGAGTCCAAAATTCAGCGGTTCCCCATCTCAGCCCAGAAAGCAGGTAGAAAAACTTTTGTGGTGCCTTTCAGCTGCCTACCGGAGCAATGTAAAAACTACCAGGAGAACTCCTGTCTGGCACCTTCCCCGGTGGAGTTGTGCATGGGGTGTGTTTGGAACATTTTGTCACCAGCCGACTCCAAAATTCAGCCTTTCCCCATCTCAGCCCAGAAAGCAGGTAGAACAACTTTTGTGGTGCCTTTCAGCTGCCTACCAAGGTAGTGTAAAAACTACCAAGAGAACTCCTGTCTGGCACCTTCCCCGGTGGAGTTGTGCATGGGGTGTGTTTGGAACATTTTGTCACCAGCCGACTCCAAAATTCAGCGGTTCCCCATCTCAGCCCACAAAGCAGGTACAACTTCTTTTCTTGTGCCTTTCAGCTGCCTACCAAGGTAGTGTAAAAACTACCAACAGAATTCGTTCCTGGCACCTTCCCCGGTGGAGTTGTGCATGGGGTGTGTTTGGAACATTTTGTCACCGGCCGACTCCAAAATTCAGCGATTCCCCATCTCAGCCCAGAAAGCAGGTAGAACAACTTTTGTGGTGTCTTTCAGATGCCTACCGGAGCAATGTAAAAACTACCAGGAGAACTCCTGTCTGGCACCTTCCCCGGTGGAGTTGTGCATGGGGTGTGTTTGGAACATTTTGTCACCGGCCGACTCCAAAATTCAGCGGTTCCCCATCTCAGCCCAGAAAGCAGGTAGAACAACTTTTGTGGTGTCTTTCAGATGCCTACCGGAGCAATGTAAAAACTACCAGGAGAACTCCTGTCTGGCACCTTCCCCGGTGGAGTTGTGCATGGGGTGTGTTTGGAACATTTTGTCACCGGCCGACTCCAAAATTCAGCGATTCCCCATCTCAGCCCCGAAAGCAGGTAGAACAACTTTTGTGGTGCCTTTCAAATGCCTACCAAGGTAGTGTAAAAACTACTAAGAGAACTCCTGTCTGGCACCTTCCCCGGTGGAGTTGTGCATGGGGTGTGTTTAGAACATTTTGTCACCAGCCGAGTCCAAAATTCAGGGGTTCCCCATCTCAGCCCAGAAAGCAGGTAGAACAACTTTTGTAGTGCCTTTCTCTTGCCTACCGGGGTAGTGTAAAAACTACCAACAGAACTCCTGTCTGGCACCTTCCCCGGAGGAGTTGTGCAGGGGGTGTGTTTGGAACATTTTGTCACCGGCCGACTCCAAAATTCAGCGGTTCCCCATCTCAGCCCAGAAAGCAGGTAGAACAACTTTTGTGGTGTCTTTCAGATGCCTACCAAGGTAGTGTAAAAACTACCAGGAGAACTCCTGTCTGGCACCTTCCCCGGTGGAGTTGTGCATGGGGTGTGTTTGGAACATTTTGTCACCAGCCGAGTCCAAAATTCAGCGTTTCCCCATCTCAGCCCAGAAAGCAGGTAGAACAACTTTTGTGGTGTCTTTCAGCTGCCTACCAAGGTAGTGTAAAAACTACCAAGAGAACTCCTGTCTGGCACCTTCCCCGGTGGAGTTGTGCATGGGGTGTGTTTGGAACATTTTGTCACCGGCCGACTCCAAAATTCAGCGGTTCCCCATCTCAGACCAGAAAGCAGGTAGAACAACTTTTGTGGTGCCTTTCAGCTGCCTACCAAGGTAGTGTAAAAACTACCAAGAGAACTCCTGTCTGGCACCTTCCCCGGTGGAGTTGTGCATGGGGTGTGTTTGGAACATTTTTTCACCGGCCGAGTCCAAAATTCAGCGTTTCCCCATCTCAGCCCAGAAAGCAGGTAGAACAACTTTTGTGGTGCCTTTCAGGTGCCTACCAAGGTAGTGTAAAAACTACCAGGAGAACTCCTGTCTGGCACCTTCCCCGGTGGAGTTGTGCATGGGGTGTGTTTGGAACATTTTGTCACCGGCCGAGTCCAAAATTCAGCGGTTCCCCATCTCAGCCCAGAAAGCAGGTAGAACAACTTTTGTGGTGCCTTTCAGCTGCCTACCAAGGTAGTGTAAAAACTACCAAGAGAACTCCTGTCTGGCACCTTCCCCGGTGGAGTTGTGCATGGGGTGTGTTTGGAACATTTTGTCACCGGCCGACTCCAAAATTCAGCGGTTCCCCATCTCAGACCAGAAAGCAGGAAGAACAACTTTTGTGGTGCCTTTCAAATGCCTACCAAGGTAGTGTAAAAACTACCAGGAGAACTCCTGTCTGGCACCTTCCCCGGTGGAGTTGTGCAGGGGGTGTGTTTGGAACATTTTGTCACCAGCCGAGTCCAAAATTCAGCGTTTCCCCATCTCAGCCCAGAAAGCAGGTAGAACAACTTTTGTGGTGCCTTTCAGCTGCCTACCAAGGTAGTGTAAAAACTACCAGGAGAACTCCTGTCTGGCACCTTCCCCGGTGGAGTTGTGCGTGGGGTGTGTTTGGAACATTTTGTCACCGGCCGACTCCAAAATTCAGCGATTCCCCATCTCAGCCCAGAAAGCAGGAAGAACAACTTTTGTGGTGTCTTTCAGATGCCTACCAAGGTAGTGTAAAAACTACCAGGAGAACTCCTGTCTGGCACCTTCCCCGGTGGAGTTGTGCGTGGGGTGTGTTTGGAACATTTTGTCACCAGCCGAGTCCAAAATTCAGCGTTTCCCCATCTCAGCCCAGAAAGCAGGTAGAACAACTTTTGTGGTGCCTTTCAGCTGCCTACCAAGGTAGTGTAAAAACTACCAAGAGAACTCCTGTCTGGCACCTTCCCCGGTGGAGTTGTGCATGGGGTGTGTTTGGAACATTTTTTCACCGGCCGAGTCCAAAATTCAGCGGTTCCCCATCTCAGCCCAGAAAGCAGGTAGAACAACTTTTGTGGTGCCTTTCAGCTGCCTACCGGAGCAATGTAAAAACTACCAGGAGAACTCCTGTCTGGCACCTTCCCCGGTGGAGTTGTGCATGGGGTGTGTTTGGAACATTTTGTCACCAGCCGAGTCCAAAATTCAGCGTTTCCCCATCTCAGCCCAGAAAGCAGGTAGAACAACTTTTGTGGTGCCTTTCAGCTGCCTACCAAGGTAGTGTAAAAACTACCAAGAGAACTCCTGTCTGGCACCTTCCCCGGTGGAGTTGTGCATGGGGTGTGTTTGGAACATTTTGTCACCAGCCGACTCCAAAATTCAGCGGTTCCCCATCTCAGCCCAGAAAGCAGGTAGAACAACTTTTGTAGTGCCTTTCTCTTGCCTACCGGGGTAGTGTAAAAACTACCAACAGAACTCGTTTCTGGCACCTTCCCCGGAGGAGTTGTGCAGGGGGTGTGTTTGGAACATTTTGTCACCGGCCGACTCCAAAATTCAGCGGTTCCCCATCTCAGCCCAGAAAGCAGGTAGAACAACTTTTGTGGTGTCTTTCAGATGCCTACCAAGGTAGTGTAAAAACTACCAGGAGAACTCCTGTCTGGCACCTTCCCCGGTGGAGTTGTGCATGGGGTGTGTTTGGAACATTTTGTCACCAGCCGAGTCCAAAATTCAGCGGTTCCCCATCTCAGCCCAGAAAGCAGGTAGAACAACTTTTGTGGTGTCTTTCAGATGCCTACCAAGGTAGTGTAAAAACTACCAAGAGAACTCCTGTCTGGCACCTTCCCCGGTGGAGTTGTGCAGGGGGTGTGTTTGGAACATTTTGTCACCGGCCGAGTCCAAAATTCAGCGATTCCCCATCTCAGCCCAGAAAGCAGGTAGAACAACTTTTGTGGTGCCTTTCAAATGCCTACCAAGGTAGTGTAAAAACTACCAAGAGAACTCCTGCCTGGCACCTTCCCCGGTGGAGTTGTGCATGGGGTGTGTTTGGAACATTTTGTCACCAGCCGAGTCCAAAATTCAGCGTTTCCCCATCTCAGCCCAGAAAGCAGGTAGAACAACTTTTGTGGTGCCTTTCAGCTGCCTACCAAGGTAGTGTAAAAACTACCAAGAGAACTCCTGTCTGGCACCTTCCCCGGTGGAGTTGTGCATGGGGTGTGTTTGGAACATTTTGTCACCGGCCGACTCCAAAATTCAGCGGTTCCCCATCTCAGACCAGAAAGCAGGAAGAACAACTTTTGTGGTGCCTTTCAAATGCCTACCAAGGTAGTGTAAAAACTACCAGGAGAACTCCTGTCTGGCACCTTCCCCGGTGGAGTTGTGCGTGGGGTGTGTTTGGAACATTTTGTCACCAGCCGACTCCAAAATTCAGCGGTTCCCCATCTCAGCCCAGAAAGCAGGTAGAACAACTTTTGTGGTGCCTTTCAGCTTCCTACCAAGGTAGAGTAAAAACTACCAGGAGAACTCCTGTCTGGCACCTTCCCCGGTGGAGTTGTGCATGGGGTGTGTTTGGAACATTTTGTCACCAGCCGAGTCCAAAATTCAGCGTTTCCCCATCTCAGCCCAGAAAGCAGGTAGAACAACTTTTGTGGTGCCTTTCAGGTGCCTACCAAGGTAGTGTAAAAACTACCAGGAGAACTCCTGTCTGGCACCTTCCCCGGTGGAGTTGTGCATGGGGTGTGTTTGGAACATTTTGTCACCAGCCGAGTCCAAAATTCAGCGTTTCCCCATCTCAGCCCAGAAAGCAGGTAGAACAACTTTTGTGGTGCCTTTCAGCTGCCTACCAAGGTAGTGTAAAAACTACCAAGAGAACTCCTGTCTGGCACCTTCCGTGGTGGAGTTGTGCATGGGGTGTGTTTGGAACATTTTGTCACCGGCCGACTCCAAAATTCAGCGGTTCCCCATCTCAGACCAGAAAGCAGGAAGAACAACTTTTGTGGTGCCTTTCAAATGCCTACCAAGGTAGTGTAAAAACTACCAACAGAACTCCTGTCTGGCACCTTCCCCGGTGGAGTTGTGCAGGGGGTGTGTTTGGAACATTTTGTCACCAGCCGACTCCAAAATTCAGCGATTCCCCATCTCAGCCCCGAAAGCAGGTAGAACAACTTTTGTCTTGTCTTTCAGATGCCTACCAAGGTAGTGTAAAAACTACTAAGAGAACTCCTGTCTGGCACCTTCCGTGGTGGAGTTGTGCATGGGGTGTGTTTGGAACATTTTGTCACCGGCCGACTCCAAAATTCAGCGATTCCCCATCTCAGCCCCGAAAGCAGGTAGAACAACTTTTGTGGTGCCTTTCAGGTGCCTACCAAGGTAGTGTAAAAACTACCAGGAGAACTCCTGTCTGGCACCTTCCCCGGTGGAGTTGTGCATGGGGTGTGTTTGGAACATTTTGTCACCAGCCGAGTCCAAAATTCAGCGGTTCCCCATCTCAGCCCAGAAAGCAGGTAGAACAACTTTTGTGGTGCCTTTCAGCTGCCTACCAAGGTAGTGTAAAAACTACCAAGAGAACTCCTGTCTGGCACCTTCCCCGGTGGAGTTGTGCATGGGGTGTGTTTGGAACATTTTGTCACCAGCCGAGTCCAAAATTCAGCGTTTCCCCATCTCAGCCCAGAAAGCAGGTAGAACAACTTTTGTGGTGCCTTTCAGGTGCCTACCAAGGTAGTGTAAAAACTACCAGGAGAACTCCTGTCTGGCACCTTCCCCGGTGGAGTTGTGCATGGGGTGTGTTTGGAACATTTTGTCACCAGCCGAGTCCAAAATTCAGCGTTTCCCCATCTCAGCCCAGAAAGCAGGTAGAACAACTTTTGTGGTGCCTTTCAGCTGCCTACCAAGGTAGTGTAAAAACTACCAAGAGAACTCCTGTCTGGCACCTTCCGTGGTGGAGTTGTGCATGGGGTGTGTTTGGAACATTTTGTCACCGGCCGACTCCAAAATTCAGCGGTTCCCCATCTCAGACCAGAAAGCAGGAAGAACAACTTTTGTGGTGCCTTTCAAATGCCTACCAAGGTAGTGTAAAAACTACCAACAGAACTCCTGTCTGGCACCTTCCCCGGTGGAGTTGTGCAGGGGGTGTGTTTGGAACATTTTGTCACCAGCCGACTCCAAAATTCAGCGATTCCCCATCTCAGCCCCGAAAGCAGGTAGAACAACTTTTGTCTTGTCTTTCAGATGCCTACCAAGGTAGTGTAAAAACTACTAAGAGAACTCCTGTCTGGCACCTTCCGTGGTGGAGTTGTGCATGGGGTGTGTTTGGAACATTTTGTCACCGGCCGACTCCAAAATTCAGCGATTCCCCATCTCAGCCCCGAAAGCAGGTAGAACAACTTTTGTGGTGCCTTTCAGGTGCCTACCAAGGTAGTGTAAAAACTACCAGGAGAACTCCTGTCTGGCACCTTCCCCGGTGGAGTTGTGCATGGGGTGTGTTTGGAACATTTTGTCACCAGCCGAGTCCAAAATTCAGCGGTTCCCCATCTCAGCCCAGAAAGCAGGTAGAACAACTTTTGTGGTGCCTTTCAGCTGCCTACCAAGGTAGTGTAAAAACTACCAAGAGAACTCCTGTCTGGCACCTTCCCCGGTGGAGTTGTGCATGGGGTGTGTTTGGAACATTTTGTCACCGGCCGACTCCAAAATTCAGCGGTTCCCCATCTCAGACCAGAAAGCAGGAAGAACAACTTTTGTGGTGCCTTTCAAATGCCTACCAAGGTAGTGTAAAAACTACCAGGAGAACTCCTGTCTGGCACCTTCCCCGGTGGAGTTGTGCAGGGGGTGTGTTTGGAACATTTTGTCACCAGCCGACTCCAAAATTCAGCGATTCCCCATCTCAGCCCCGAAAGCAGGTAGAACAACTTTTGTCTTGTCTTTCAGATGCCTACCAAGGTAGTGTAAAAACTACTAAGAGAACTCCTGTCTGGCACCTTCCGTGGTGGAGTTGTGCATGGGGTGTGTTTGGAACATTTTGTCACCGGCCGACTCCAAAATTCAGCGATTCCCCATCTCAGCCCCGAAAGCAGGTAGAACAACTTTTGTCTTGTCTTTCAGATGCCTACCAAGGTAGTGTAAAAACTACTAAGAGAACTCCTGTCTGGCACCTTCCCCGGTGGAGTTGTGCATGGGGTGTGTTTGGAACATTTTGTCACCAGCCGAGTCCAAAATTCAGCGTTTACCCATCTCAGCCCAGAAAGCAGGTAGAACAACTTTTGTGGTGCCTTTCAGCTGCCTACCAAGGTAGTGTAAAAACTACCAAGAGAACTCCTGTCTGGCACCTTCCCCGGTGGAGTTGTGCATGGGGTGTGTTTGGAACATTTTTTCACCGGCCGAGTCCAAAATTCAGCGGTTCCCCATCTCAGCCCAGAAAGCAGGTAGAACAACTTTTGTGGTGCCTTTCAGCTGCCTACCGGAGCAATGTAAAAACTACCAGGAGAACTCCTGTCTGGCACCTTCCCCGGTGGAGTTGTGCATGGGGTGTGTTTGGAACATTTTGTCACCAGCCGAGTCCAAAATTCAGCGTTTCCCCATCTCAGCCCAGAAAGCAGGTAGAACAACTTTTGTGGTGCCTTTCAGCTGCCTACCAAGGTAGTGTAAAAACTACCAAGAGAACTCCTGTCTGGCACCTTCCCCGGTGGAGTTGTGCATGGGGTGTGTTTGGAACATTTTGTCACCAGCCGACTCCAAAATTCAGCGGTTCCCCATCTCAGCCCAGAAAGCAGGTAGAACAACTTTTGTAGTGCCTTTCTCTTGCCTACCGGGGTAGTGTAAAAACTACCAACAGAACTCGTTTCTGGCACCTTCCCCGGAGGAGTTGTGCAGGGGGTGTGTTTGGAACATTTTGTCACCGGCCGACTCCAAAATTCAGCGGTTCCCCATCTCAGCCCAGAAAGCAGGTAGAACAACTTTTGTGGTGTCTTTCAGATGCCTACCAAGGTAGTGTAAAAACTACCAGGAGAACTCCTGTCTGGCACCTTCCCCGGTGGAGTTGTGCATGGGGTGTGTTTGGAACATTTTGTCACCAGCCGAGTCCAAAATTCAGCGGTTCCCCATCTCAGCCCAGAAAGCAGGTAGAACAACTTTTGTGGTGTCTTTCAGATGCCTACCAAGGTAGTGTAAAAACTACCAAGAGAACTCCTGTCTGGCACCTTCCCCGGTGGAGTTGTGCAGGGGGTGTGTTTGGAACATTTTGTCACCGGCCGAGTCCAAAATTCAGCGATTCCCCATCTCAGCCCAGAAAGCAGGTAGAACAACTTTTGTGGTGCCTTTCAAATGCCTACCAAGGTAGTGTAAAAACTACCAAGAGAACTCCTGCCTGGCACCTTCCCCGGTGGAGTTGTGCATGGGGTGTGTTTGGAACATTTTGTCACCAGCCGAGTCCAAAATTCAGCGTTTCCCCATCTCAGCCCAGAAAGCAGGTAGAACAACTTTTGTGGTGCCTTTCAGCTGCCTACCAAGGTAGTGTAAAAACTACCAAGAGAACTCCTGTCTGGCACCTTCCCCGGTGGAGTTGTGCATGGGGTGTGTTTGGAACATTTTGTCACCGGCCGACTCCAAAATTCAGCGGTTCCCCATCTCAGACCAGAAAGCAGGAAGAACAACTTTTGTGGTGCCTTTCAAATGCCTACCAAGGTAGTGTAAAAACTACCAGGAGAACTCCTGTCTGGCACCTTCCCCGGTGGAGTTGTGCGTGGGGTGTGTTTGGAACATTTTGTCACCAGCCGACTCCAAAATTCAGCGGTTCCCCATCTCAGCCCAGAAAGCAGGTAGAACAACTTTTGTGGTGCCTTTCAGCTTCCTACCAAGGTAGAGTAAAAACTACCAGGAGAACTCCTGTCTGGCACCTTCCCCGGTGGAGTTGTGCATGGGGTGTGTTTGGAACATTTTGTCACCAGCCGAGTCCAAAATTCAGCGTTTCCCCATCTCAGCCCAGAAAGCAGGTAGAACAACTTTTGTGGTGCCTTTCAGGTGCCTACCAAGGTAGTGTAAAAACTACCAGGAGAACTCCTGTCTGGCACCTTCCCCGGTGGAGTTGTGCATGGGGTGTGTTTGGAACATTTTGTCACCAGCCGAGTCCAAAATTCAGCGTTTCCCCATCTCAGCCCAGAAAGCAGGTAGAACAACTTTTGTGGTGCCTTTCAGCTGCCTACCAAGGTAGTGTAAAAACTACCAAGAGAACTCCTGTCTGGCACCTTCCGTGGTGGAGTTGTGCATGGGGTGTGTTTGGAACATTTTGTCACCGGCCGACTCCAAAATTCAGCGGTTCCCCATCTCAGACCAGAAAGCAGGAAGAACAACTTTTGTGGTGCCTTTCAAATGCCTACCAAGGTAGTGTAAAAACTACCAACAGAACTCCTGTCTGGCACCTTCCCCGGTGGAGTTGTGCAGGGGGTGTGTTTGGAACATTTTGTCACCAGCCGACTCCAAAATTCAGCGATTCCCCATCTCAGCCCCGAAAGCAGGTAGAACAACTTTTGTCTTGTCTTTCAGATGCCTACCAAGGTAGTGTAAAAACTACTAAGAGAACTCCTGTCTGGCACCTTCCGTGGTGGAGTTGTGCATGGGGTGTGTTTGGAACATTTTGTCACCGGCCGACTCCAAAATTCAGCGATTCCCCATCTCAGCCCCGAAAGCAGGTAGAACAACTTTTGTGGTGCCTTTCAGGTGCCTACCAAGGTA
The DNA here is from genome assembly GCF_023638135.1 of Falco biarmicus. Lineage (NCBI taxonomy): Eukaryota > Metazoa > Chordata > Aves > Falconiformes > Falconidae > Falco > Falco biarmicus. The sequence continues at coordinate 327,937 of NC_079298.1, read as the reverse complement.
GTGTAAAAACTACCAGGAGAACTCCTGTCTGGCACCTTCCCCGGTGGAGTTGTGCATGGGGTGTGTTTGGAACATTTTGTCACCAGCCGAGTCCAAAATTCAGCGGTTCCCCATCTCAGCCCAGAAAGCAGGTAGAACAACTTTTGTGGTGCCTTTCAGCTGCCTACCAAGGTAGTGTAAAAACTACCAAGAGAACTCCTGTCTGGCACCTTCCCCGGTGGAGTTGTGCATGGGGTGTGTTTGGAACATTTTGTCACCGGCCGACTCCAAAATTCAGCGGTTCCCCATCTCAGACCAGAAAGCAGGAAGAACAACTTTTGTGGTGCCTTTCAAATGCCTACCAAGGTAGTGTAAAAACTACCAGGAGAACTCCTGTCTGGCACCTTCCCCGGTGGAGTTGTGCAGGGGGTGTGTTTGGAACATTTTGTCACCAGCCGACTCCAAAATTCAGCGATTCCCCATCTCAGCCCCGAAAGCAGGTAGAACAACTTTTGTCTTGTCTTTCAGATGCCTACCAAGGTAGTGTAAAAACTACTAAGAGAACTCCTGTCTGGCACCTTCCGTGGTGGAGTTGTGCATGGGGTGTGTTTGGAACATTTTGTCACCGGCCGACTCCAAAATTCAGCGATTCCCCATCTCAGCCCCGAAAGCAGGTAGAACAACTTTTGTCTTGTCTTTCAGATGCCTACCAAGGTAGTGTAAAAACTACTAAGAGAACTCCTGTCTGGCACCTTCCCCGGTGGAGTTGTGCATGGGGTGTGTTTGGAACATTTTGTCACCAGCCGAGTCCAAAATTCAGCGTTTACCCATCTCAGCCCAGAAAGCAGGTAGAACAACTTTTGTGGTGCCTTTCAAATGCCCACCAAGGTAGTGTAAAAACTACCAGGAGAACTCCTGTCTGGCACCTTCCGTGGTGGAGTTGTGCATGGGGTGTGTTTGGAACATTTTGTCACCAGCCGACTCCAAAATTCAGCGGTTCCCCATCTCAGCCCAGAAAGCAGGTAGAACAACTTTTGTGGTGCCTTTCAGCTGCCTACCAAGGTAGTGTAAAAACTACCAGGAGAACTCCTGTCTGGCACCTTCCCCGGTGGAGTTGTGCATGGGGTGTGTTTGGAACATTTTGTCACCGGCCGAGTCCAAAATTCAGCGGTTCCCCATCTCAGCCCAGAAAGCAGGTAGAACAACTTTTGTGGTGCCTTTCAGCTGCCTACCAAGGTAGTGTAAAAACTACCAAGAGAACTCCTGTCTGGCACCTTCCCCGGTGGAGTTGTGCATGGGGTGTGTTTGGAACATTTTGTCACCGGCCGAGTCCAAAATTCAGCGGTTCCCCATCTCAGACCAGAAAGCAGGAAGAACAACTTTTGTGGTGCCTTTCAAATGCCTACCAAGGTAGTGTAAAAACTACCAGGAGAACTCCTGTCTGGCACCTTCCCCGGTGGAGTTGTGCGTGGGGTGTGTTTGGAACATTTTGTCACCGGCCGACTCCAAAATTCAGCGATTCCCCATCTCAGCCCAGAAAGCAGGAAGAACAACTTTTGTGGTGTCTTTCAGATGCCTACCAAGGTAGTGTAAAAACTACCAGGAGAACTCCTGTCTGGCACCTTCCCCGGTGGAGTTGTGCGTGGGGTGTGTTTGGAACATTTTGTCACCAGCCGAGTCCAAAATTCAGCGTTTCCCCATCTCAGCCCAGAAAGCAGGTAGAACAACTTTTGTGGTGCCTTTCAGATGCCTACCAAGGTAGTGTAAAAACTACCAAGAGAACTCCTGTCTGGCACCTTCCCCGGTGGAGTTGTGCATGGGGTGTGTTTGGAACATTTTTTCACCGGCCGAGTCCAAAATTCAGCGGTTCCCCATCTCAGCCCAGAAAGCAGGTAGAACAACTTTTGTGGTGCCTTTCAGCTGCCTACCGGAGCAATGTAAAAACTACCAGGAGAACTCCTGTCTGGCACCTTCCCCGGTGGAGTTGTGCATGGGGTGTGTTTGGAACATTTTGTCACCAGCCGACTCCAAAATTCAGCGTTTCCCCATCTCAGCCCAGAAAGCAGGTAGAACAACTTTTGTGGTGCCTTTCAGCTGCCTACCAAGGTAGTGTAAAAACTACCAAGAGAACTCCTGTCTGGCACCTTCCCCGGTGGAGTTGTGCATGGGGTGTGTTTGGAACATTTTGTCACCAGCCGACTCCAAAATTCAGCGGTTCCCCATCTCAGCCCAGAAAGCAGGTAGAACAACTTTTGTAGTGCCTTTCTCTTGCCTACCGGGGTAGTGTAAAAACTACCAACAGAACTCGTTTCTGGCACCTTCCCCGGAGGAGTTGTGCAGGGGGTGTGTTTGGAACATTTTGTCACCGGCCGACTCCAAAATTCAGCGGTTCCCCATCTCAGCCCAGAAAGCAGGTAGAACAACTTTTGTGGTGTCTTTCAGATGCCTACCAAGGTAGTGTAAAAACTACCAAGAGAACTCCTGCCTGGCACCTTCCCCGGTGGAGTTGTGCATGGGGTGTGTTTGGAACATTTTGTCACCAGCCGAGTCCAAAATTCAGCGTTTCCCCATCTCAGCCCAGAAAGCAGGTAGAACAACTTTTGTGGTGCCTTTCAGCTGCCTACCAAGGTAGTGTAAAAACTACCAAGAGAACTCCTGTCTGGCACCTTCCCCGGTGGAGTTGTGCATGGGGTGTGTTTGGAACATTTTGTCACCGGCCGACTCCAAAATTCAGCGGTTCCCCATCTCAGACCAGAAAGCAGGAAGAACAACTTTTGTGGTGCCTTTCAAATGCCTACCAAGGTAGTGTAAAAACTACCAGGAGAACTCCTGTCTGGCACCTTCCCCGGTGGAGTTGTGCAGGGGGTGTGTTTGGAACATTTTGTCACCAGCCGACTCCAAAATTCAGCGGTTCCCCATCTCAGCCCAGAAAGCAGGTAGAACAACTTTTGTGGTGCCTTTCAAATGCCCACCAAGGTAGTGTAAAAACTACCAGGAGAACTCCTGTCTGGCACCTTCCGTGGTGGAGTTGTGCATGGGGTGTGTTTGGAACATTTTGTCACCAGCCGAGTCCAAAATTCAGCGTTTCCCCATCTCAGCCCAGAAAGCAGGTAGAACAACTTTTGTGGTGCCTTTCAGCTGCCTACCAAGGTAGTGTAAAAACTACCAGGAGAACTCCTGTCTGGCACCTTCCCCGGTGGAGTTGTGCATGGGGTGTGTTTGGAACATTTTGTCACCGGCCGAGTCCAAAATTCAGCGGTTCCCCATCTCAGCCCAGAAAGCAGGTAGAACAACTTTTGTGGTGCCTTTCAGCTGCCTACCAAGGTAGTGTAAAAACTACCAGGAGAACTCCTGTCTGGCACCTTCCCCGGTGGAGTTGTGCAGGGGGTGTGTTTGGAACATTTTGTCACCAGCCGAGTCCAAAATTCAGCGGTTCCCCATCTCAGACCAGAAAGCAGGAAGAACAACTTTTGTGGTGCCTTTCAAATGCCTACCAAGGTAGTGTAAAAACTACCAGGAGAACTCCTGTCTGGCACCTTCCCCGGTGGAGTTGTGCAGGGGGTGTGTTTGGAACATTTTGTCACCAGCCGACTCCAAAATTCAGCGATTCCCCATCTCAGCCCCGAAAGCAGGTAGAACAACTTTTGTGGTGTCTTTCAGATGCCTACCAAGGTAGTGTAAAAACTACTAAGAGAACTCCTGTCTGGCACCTTCCCCGGTGGAGTTGTGCGTGGGGTGTGTTTGGAACATTTTGTCACCGGCCGACTCCAAAATTCAGCGATTCCCCATCTCAGCCCCGAAAGCAGGTAGAACAACTTTTGTCTTGTCTTTCAGATGCCTACCAAGGTAGTGTAAAAACTACTAAGAGAACTCCTGTCTGGCACCTTCCCCGGTGGAGTTGTGCATGGGGTGTGTTTGGAACATTTTGTCACCAGCCGACTCCAAAATTCAGCGTTTCCCCATCTCAGCCCAGAAAGCAGGTAGAACAACTTTTGTGGTGCCTTTCAGCTGCCTACCAAGGTAGTGTAAAAACTACCAAGAGAACTCCTGTCTGGCACCTTCCCCGGTGGAGTTTTGCATGGGGTGTGCTTGGAACATTTTGTCACCGGCCGACTCCAAAATTCAGCGTTTCCCCATCTCAGACCAGAAAGCAGGAAGAACAACTTTTGTGGTGCCTTTCAAATGCCTACCAAGGTAGTGTAAAAACTACCAGGAGAACTCCTGTCTGGCACCTTCCCCGGTGGAGTTGTGCATGGGGTGTGTTTGGAACATTTTGTCACCAGCCAACTCCAAAATTCAGCGTTTCCCCATCTCAGCCCAGAAAGCAGGTAGAACAACTTTTGTGGTGCCTTTCAAATGCCCACCAAGGTAGTGTAAAAACTACCAGGAGAACTCCTGTCTGGCACCTTCCCCGGTGGAGTTGTGCATGGGGTGTGTTTGGAACATTTTGTCACCAGCCGAGTCCAAAATTCAGCGTTTCCCCATCTCAGCCCAGAAAGCAGGTAGAACAACTTTTGTGGTGCCTTTCAGCTGCCTACCAAGGTAGTGTAAAAACTACCAGGAGAACTCCTGTCTGGCACCTTCCCCGGTGGAGTTGTGCATGGGGTGTGTTTGGAACATTTTGTCACCGGCCGAGTCCAAAATTCAGCGGTTCCCCATCTCAGCCCAGAAAGCAGGTAGAACAACTTTTGTGGTGCCTTTCAGCTGCCTACCAAGGTAGTGTAAAAACTACCAAGAGAACTCCTGTCTGGCACCTTCCCCGGAGGAGTTGTGCATGGGGTGTGTTTGGAACATTTTGTCACCGGCCGACTCCAAAATTCAGCGGTTCCCCATCTCAGACCAGAAAGCAGGAAGAACAACTTTTGTGGTGCCTTTCAAATGCCTACCAAGGTAGTGTAAAAACTACCAGGAGAACTCCTGTCTGGCACCTTCCGTGGTGGAGTTGTGCATGGGGTGTGTTTGGAACATTTTGTCACCAGCCGACTCCAAAATTCAGCGTTTCCCCATCTCAGCCCAGAAAGCAGGTAGAACAACTTTTGTGGTGCCTTTCAAATGCCCACCAAGGTAGTGTAAAAACTCTCAGGAGAACTCCTGTCTGGCACCTTCCGTGGTGGAGCTGTGCATGGGGTGTGTTTGGAACATTTTGTCACCAGCCGAGTCCAAAATTCAGCGTTTCCCCATCTCAGCCCAGAAAGCAGGTAGAACAACTTTTGTGGTGCCTTTCAGCTGCCTACCAAGGTAGTGTAAAAACTACCAAGAGAACTCCTGTCTGGCACCTTCCCCGGTGGAGTTGTGCATGGGGTGTGTTTGGAACATTTTGTCACCGGCCGACTCCAAAATTCAGCGGTTCCCCATCTCAGCCCAGAAAGCAGGTAGAACAACTTTTGTGGTGCCTTTCAGCTGCCTACCAAGGTAGTGTAAAAACTACCAAGAGAACTCCTGTCTGGCACCTTCCCCGGTGGAGTTTTGCATGGGGTGTGTTTGGAACATTTTGTCACCGGCCGAGTCCAAAATTCAGCGGTTCCCCATCTCAGCCCAGAAAGCAGGAAGAACAACTTTTGTGGTGCCTTTCAAATGCCTACCAAGGTAGTGTAAAAACTACCAGGAGAACTCCTGTCTGGCACCTTCCCCGGTGGAGTTGTGCATGGGGTGTGTTTGGAACATTTTGTCACCAGCCGACTCCAAAATTCAGCGTTTCCCCATCTCAGCCCAGAAAGCAGGTAGAACAACTTTTGTGGTGCCTTTCAAATGCCCACCAAGGTAGTGTAAAAACTACCAGGAGAACTCCTGTCTGGCACCTTCCCCGGTGGAGTTGTGCAGGGGGTGTGTTTGGAACATTTTGTCACCGGCCGAGTCCAAAATTCAGCGTTTCCCCATCTCAGCCCAGAAAGCAGATAGAACAACTTTTGTGGTGCCTTTCAGCTGCCTACCAAGGTAGTGTAAAAACTACCAGGAGAACTCCTGTCTGGCACCTTCCCCGGTGGAGTTGTGCATGGGGTGTGTTTGGAACATTTTGTCACCGGCCGACTCCAAAATTCAGCGTTTCCCCATCTCAGCCCAGAAAGCAGGTAGAACAACTTTTGTGGTGCCTTTCAAATGCCCACCAAGGTAGTGTAAAAACTACCAGGAGAACTCCTGTCTGGCACCTTCCCCGGTGGAATTGTGCATGGGGTGTGTTTGGAACATTTTGTCACCAGCCGAGTCCAAAATTCAGCGTTTCCCCATCTCAGCCCAGAAAGCAGATAGAACAACTTTTGTGGTGCCTTTCAGCTGCCTACCAAGGTAGTGTAAAAACTACCAGGAGAACTCCTGTCTGGCACCTTCCCCGGTGGAGTTGTGCATGGGGTGTGTTTGGAACATTTTGTCACCGGCCGACTCCAAAATTCAGCGATTCCCCATCTCAGCCCAGAAAGCAGGTAGAACAACTTTTGTCGTGTCTTTCAGATGCCTACCAAGGTAGTGTAAAAACTACCAGGAGAACTCCTGTCTGGCACCTTCCCCGGTGGAGTTGTGCATGGGGTGTGTTTGGAACATTTTGTCACCAGCCGAGTCCAAAATTCAGCGTTTCCCCATCTCAGCCCAGAAAGCAGGTAGAACAACTTTTGTGGTGCCTTTCAGCTGCCTACCAAGGTAGTGTAAAAACTACCAAGAGAACTCCTGTCTGGCACCTTCCCCGGTGGAGTTGTGCATGGGGTGTGTTTGGAACATTTTGTCACCGGCCGACTCCAAAATTCAGCGGTTCCCCATCTCAGCCCAGAAAGCAGGTAGAACAACTTTTGTGGTGCCTTTCAGCTGCCTACCAAGGTAGTGTAAAAACTACCAAGAGAACTCCTGTCTGGCACCTTCCCCGGTGGAGTTGTGCATGGGGTGTGTTTGGAACATTTTGTCACCGGCCGACTCCAAAATTCAGCGGTTCCCCATCTCAGCCCAGAAAGCAGGTAGAACAACTTTTGTGGTGCCTTTCAGCTGCCTACCAAGGTAGTGTAAAAACTACCAAGAGAACTCCTGTCTGGCACCTTCCCCGGTGGAGTTTTGCATGGGGTGTGTTTGGAACATTTTGTCACCGGCCGAGTCCAAAATTCAGCGGTTCCCCATCTCAGCCCAGAAAGCAGGAAGAACAACTTTTGTGGTGCCTTTCAAATGCCTACCAAGGTAGTGTAAAAACTACCAGGAGAACTCCTGTCTGGCACCTTCCCCGGTGGAGTTGTGCATGGGGTGTGTTTAGAACATTTTGTCACCAGCCGACTCCAAAATTCAGCGTTTCCCCATCTCAGCCCAGAAAGCAGGTAGAACAACTTTTGTGGTGCCTTTCAAATGCCCACCAAGGTAGTGTAAAAACTACCAGGAGAACTCCTGTCTGGCACCTTCCCTGGTGGAGTTGTGCAGGGGGTGTGTTTGGAACATTTTGTCACCGGCCGAGTCCAAAATTCAGCGTTTCCCCATCTCAGCCCAGAAAGCAGATAGAACAACTTTTGTGGTGCCTTTCAGCTGCCTACCAAGGTAGTGTAAAAACTACCAGGAGAACTCCTGTCTGGCACCTTCCCCGGTGGAGTTGTGCATGGGGTGTGTTTGGAACATTTTGTCACCGGCCGACTCCAAAATTCAGCGATTCCCCATCTCAGCCCAGAAAGCAGGTAGAACAACTTTTGTGGTGCCTTTCAAATGCCCACCAAGGTAGTGTAAAAACTACCAGGAGAACTCCTGTCTGGCACCTTCCCCGGTGGAGTTGTGCAGGGGGTGTGTTTGGAACATTTTGTCACCAGCCGAGTCCAAAATTCAGCGTTTCCCCATCTCAGCCCAGAAAGCAGATAGAACAACTTTTGTGGTGCCTTTCAGCTGCCTACCAAGGTAGTGTAAAAACTACCAGGAGAACTCCTGTCTGGCACCTTCCCCGGTGGAGTTGTGCATGGGGTGTGTTTGGAACATTTTGTCACCGGCCGACTCCAAAATTCAGCGATTCCCCATCTCAGCCCAGAAAGCAGGTAGAACAACTTTTGTCGTGTCTTTCAGATGCCTACCAAGGTAGTGTAAAAACTACCAGGAGAACTCCTGTCTGGCACCTTCCCCGGTGGAGTTTTGCATGGGGTGTGTTTGGAACATTTTGTCACCGGCCGAGTCCAAAATTCAGCGGTTCCCCATCTCAGCCCAGAAAGCAGGAAGAACAACTTTTGTGGTGCCTTTCAAATGCCTACCAAGGTAGTGTAAAAACTACCAAGAGAACTCCTGTCTGGCACCTTCCCCGGTGGAGTTGTGCATGGGGTGTGTTTGGAACATTTTGTCACCGGCCGACTCCAAAATTCAGCGTTTCCCCATCTCAGCCCAGAAAGCAGGTAGAACAACTTTTGTGGTGCCTTTCAAATGCCCACCAAGGTAGTGTAAAAACTACCAGGAGAACTCCTGTCTGGCACCTTCCCCGGTGGAGTTGTGCAGGGGGTGTGTTTGGAACATTTTGTCACCGGCCGACTCCAAAATTCAGCGGTTCCCCATCTCAGCCCAGAAAGCAGGTAGAACAACTTTTGTGGTGCCTTTCAGCTGCCTACCAAGGTAGTGTAAAAACTACCAAGAGAACTCCTGTCTGGCACCTTCCCCGGTGGAGTTTTGCATGGGGTGTGTTTGGAACATTTTGTCACCGGCCGAGTCCAAAATTCAGCGGTTCCCCATCTCAGCCCAGAAAGCAGGAAGAACAACTTTTGTGGTGCCTTTCAAATGCCTACCAAGGTAGTGTAAAAACTACCAGGAGAACTCCTGTCTGGCACCTTCCCCGGTGGAGTTGTGCATGGGGTGTGTTTGGAACATTTTGTCACCAGCCGACTCCAAAATTCAGCGTTTCCCCATCTCAGCCCAGAAAGCAGGTAGAACAACTTTTGTGGTGCCTTTCAAATGCCCACCAAGGTAGTGTAAAAACTACCAGGAGAACTCCTGTCTGGCACCTTCCCCGGTGGAGTTGTGCAGGGGGTGTGTTTGGAACATTTTGTCACCGGCCGACTCCAAAATTCAGCGATTCCCCATCTCAGCCCAGAAAGCAGGTAGAACAACTTTTGTCGTGTCTTTCAGATGCCTACCAAGGTAGTGTAAAAACTACCAGGAGAACTCCTGTCTGGCACCTTCCCCGGTGGAGTTGTGCATGGGGTGTGTTTGGAACATTTTGTCACCAGCCGAGTCCAAAATTCAGCGTTTCCCCATCTCAGCCCAGAAAGCAGGTAGAACAACTTTTGTGGTGCCTTTCAGCTGCCTACCAAGGCAGTGTAAAAACTACCAAGAGAACTCCTGCACCTTCCCCGATGGAGTTGTGCATGGGGTGTGTTTGGAACATTTTTTCACCGGCCGAGTCCAAAATTCAGCGGTTCCCCATCTCAGCCCAGAAAGCAGGTAGAACAACTTTTGTGGTGCCTTTCAGCTGCCTACCGGAGCAATGTAAAAACTACCAGGAGAACTCCTGTCTGGCACCTTCCCCGGTGGAGTTGTGCATGGGGTGTGTTTGGAACATTTTGTCACCAGCCGACTCCAAAATTCAGCGATTCCCCATCTCAGCCCAGAAAGCAGGTAGAACAACTTTTGTGGTGCCTTTCAGCTGCCTACCAAGGTAGTGTAAAAACTACCAAGAGAACTCCTGTCTGGCTCCTTCCCCGGTGGAGTTGTGCATGGGGTGTGTTTGGAACATTTTGTCACCAGCCGACTCCAAAATTCAGCGGTTCCCCATCTCAGCCCAGAAAGCAGGTAGAACAACTTTTGTGGTGCCTTTCAGATGCCTACCAAGGTAGTGTAAAAACTACCAACAGAATTCGTTCCTGGCACCTTCCCCGGTGGAGTTGTGCATGGGGTGTGTTTGGAACATTTTGTCACCGGCCGACTCCAAAATTCAGCGGTTCCCCATCTCAGCCCAGAAAGCAGGTAGAACAACTTTTGTGGTGCCTTTCTCTTGCCTACCGGGGTAGTGTAAAAACTACCAACAGAACTCGTTTCTGGCACCTTCCCCGGAGGAGTTGTGCAGGGGGTGTGTTTGGAACATTTTGTCACCGGCCGACTCCAAAATTCAGCGGTTCCCCATCTCAGCCCAGAAAGCAGGTAGAACAACTTTTGTGGTGTCTTTCAGCTGCCTACCAAGGTAGTGTAAAAACTACCAGGAGAACTCCTGTCTGGCACCTTCCCCGGTGGAGTTGTGCATGGGGTGTGTTTGGAACATTTTGTCACCAGCCGACTCCAAAATTCAGCGTTTCCCCATCTCAGCCCAGAAAGCAGGTAGAACAACTTTTGTGGTGTCTTTCAGATGCCTACCAAGGTAGTGTAAAAACTACCAAGAGAACTCCTGTCTGGCACCTTCCCCGGTGGAGTTGTGCAGGGGGTGTGTTTGGAACATTTTGTCACCGGCCGACACCAAAATTCAGCGATTCCCCATCTCAGCCCAGAAAGCAGGTAGAACAACTTTTGTGGTGCCTTTCAAATGCCTAGCAAGGTAGTGTAAAAACTACCAAGAGAACTCCTGCCTGGCACCTTCCCCGGTGGAGTTGTGCATGGGGTGTGTTTGGAACATTTTGTCACCAGCCGAGTCCAAAATTCAGCGTTTCCCCATCTCAGCCCAGAAAGCAGGTAGAACAACTTTTGTGGTGCCTTTCAGCTGCCTACCAAGGTAGTGTAAAAACTACCAAGAGAACTCCTGTCTGGCACCTTCCCCGGTGGAGTTGTGCATGGGGTGTGTTTGGAACATTTTGTCACCGGCCGACTCCAAAATTCAGCGGTTCCCCATCTCAGACCAGAAAGCAGGAAGAACAACTTTTGTGGTGCCTTTCAAATGCCTACCAAGGTAGTGTAAAAACTACCAGGAGAACTCCTGTCTGGCACCTTCCCCGGTGGAGTTGTGCAGGGGGTGTGTTTGGAACATTTTGTCACCAGCCGACTCCAAAATTCAGCGGTTCCCCATCTCAGCCCAGAAAGCAGGTAGAACAACTTTTGTGGTGCCTTTCAAATGCCCACCAAGGTAGTGTAAAAACTACCAGGAGAACTCCTGTCTGGCACCTTCCCCGGTGGAGTTGTGCATGGGGTGTGTTTGGAACATTTTGTCACCAGCCGAGTCCAAAATTCAGCGTTTCCCCATCTCAGCCCAGAAAGCAGGTAGAACAACTTTTGTGGTGCCTTTCAGCTGCCTACCAAGGTAGTGTAAAAACTACCAGGAGAACTCCTGTCTGGCACCTTCCCCGGTGGAGTTGTGCATGGGGTGTGTTTGGAACATTTTGTCACCGGCCGACTCCAAAATTCAGCGTTTCCCCATCTCAGCCCAGAAAGCAGGTAGAACAACTTTTGTGGTGTCTTTCAGATGCCTACCAAGGTAGTGTAAAAACTACCAGGAGAACTCCTGTCTGGCACCTTCCCCGGTGGAGTTTTGCATGGGGTGTGTTTGGAACATTTTGTCACCGGCCGAGTCCAAAATTCAGCGTTTCCCCATCTCAGCCCAGAAAGCAGGTAGAACAACTTTTGTGGTGCCTTTCAAATGCCTACCAAGGTAGTGTAAAAACTACCAGGAGAACTCCTGTCTGGCACCTTCCCCGGTGGAGTTGTGCAGGGGGTGTGTTTGGAACATTTTGTCACCGGCCGAGTCCAAAATTCAGCGTTTCCCCATCTCAGCCCAGAAAGCAGGTAGAACAACTTTTGTCGTGTCTTTCAGATGCCTACCAAGGTAGTGTAAAAACTACCAGGAGAACTCCTGTCTGGCACCTTCCCCGGTGGAGTTGTGCATGGGGTGTGTTTGGAACATTTTGTCACCAGCCGAGTCCAAAATTCAGCGGTTCCCCATCTCAGCCCAGAAAGCAGGTAGAACAACTTTTGTGGTGCCTTTCAGCTGCCTACCAAGGTAGTGTAAAAACTACCAAGAGAACTCCTGTCTGGCACCTTCCCCGGTGGAGTTGTGCATGGGGTGTGTTTGGAACATTTTGTCACCGGCCGACTCCAAAATTCAGCGGTTCCCCATCTCAGCCCAGAAAGCAGGTAGAACAACTTTTGTGGTGACTTTCATCTGCCTACCAAGGTAGTGTAAAAACTACCAAGAGAACTCCTGCCTGGCACCTTCCCCGGTGGAGTTGTGCAGGGGGTGTGTTTGGAACATTTTGTCACCGGCCGACTCCAAAATTCAGCGGTTCCCCATCTCAGACCAGAAAGCAGGAAGAACAACTTTTGTGGTGCCTTTCAAATGCCTACCAAGGTAGTGTAAAAACTACCAGGAGAACTCCTGTCTGGCACCTTCCCCGGTGGAGTTGTGCAGGGGGTGTGTTTTGGAACATTTTGTCACCAGCCGACTCCAAAATTCAGCGGTTCCCCATCTCAGCCCAGAAAGCAGGTAGAACAACTTTTGTGGTGCCTTTCAAATGCCCACCAAGGTAGTGTAAAAACCTACCAGGAGAACTCCTGTCTGGCACCTTCCCCGGGTGGAGTTGTGCATGGGTGTGTTTGGAACATTTTGTCACCAGCCGAGTCCAAAATTCAGCGTTTCCCCATCTCAGCCCAGAAAGCAGGTAGAACAACTTTTGTGGTGCCTTTCAGGTGCCTACCAAGGTAGTGTAAAAACTACCAGGAGAACTCCTGTCTGGCACCTTCCCCGGTGGAGTTGTGCATGGGGTGTGTTTGGAACATTTTGTCACCGCCGACTCCAAAATTCAGCGGTTCCCCATCTCAGCCCAGAAAGCAGGTAGAACAACTTTTGTGGTGCCTTTCAGCTGCCTACCAAGGTAGTGTAAAAACTACCAAGAGAAACTCCTGTCTGGCACCTTCCCCGGTGGAGTTGTGCATGGGGTGTGTTTGGAACATTTTGTCACCGGCCGACTCCAAAATTCAGCGTTTCCCCATCTCAGCCCCAGAAAGCAGGTAGAACAACTTTTGTGGTGTCTTTCAGATGCCTACCAAGGTAGTGTAAAAAACTACCAGGAGAACTCCTGTCTGGCACCTTCCCCGGTGGAGTTTTGCATGGGGTGTGTTTGGAACATTTTGTCACCGGCCGAGTCCAAAATTCAGCGTTTCCCCATCTCAGCCCAGAAAGCAGGTAGAAACAACTTTTGTGGTGCCTTTCAGCTGCCTACCAAGGTAGTGTAAAAACTACCAGGAGAACTCCTGTCTGGCACCTTCCCCGGTGGAGTTGTGCAGGGGGTGTGTTTGGAACATTTTGTCACCGGCCGAGTCCAAAATTCAGCGTTTCCCCATCTCAGCCCAGAAAGCAGGTAGAACAACTTTTGTCGTGTCTTTCAGATGGCCTACCAAGGTAGTGTAAAAACTACCAGGAGAACTCCTGTCTGGCACCTTCCCCGGTGGAGTTGTGCATGGGGTGTGTTTGGAACATTTTGTCACCAGCCGAGTCCAAAATTCAGCGGTTCCCCATCTCAGCCCAGAAAGCAGGTAGAACAACTTTTGTGGTGCCTTTCAGCTGCCTACCAAGGTAGTGTAAAAACTACCAAGAGAACTCCTGTCTGGCACCTTCCCCGGTGGAGTTGTGCATGGGGTGTGTTTGGAACATTTTGTCACCGGCCGACTCCAAAATTCAGCGGTTCCCCATCTCAGCCCAGAAAGCAGGTAGAACAACTTTTGTGGTGACTTTCATCTGCCTACCAAGGTAGTGTAAAAACTACCAAGAGAACTCCTGCCTGGCACCTTCCCCGGTGGAGTTGTGCAGGGGGTGTGTTTTGGAACATTTTGTCACCGGCCGACTCCAAAATTCAGCGGTTCCCCATCTCAGCCCAGAAAGCAGGAAGAACAACTTTTGTGGTGCCTTTCAAATGCCTACCAAGGTAGTGTAAAAACTACAGGAGAACTCCTGTCTGGCACCTTCCCCGGTGGAGTTGTGCATGGGGTGTGTTTGGAACATTTTGTCACCAGCCGAGTCCAAAATTCAGCGATTCCCCATCTCAGCCCAGAAAGCAGGTAGAACAACTTTTGTCGTGTCTTTCAGATGCCTACCAAGGTAGTGTAAAAACTACCAGGAGAACTCCTGTCTGGCACCTTCCGTGGTGGAGTTGTGCATGGGGTGTGTTTGGAACATTTTGTCACCAGCCGAGTCCAAAATTCAGCGGTTCCCCATCTCAGCCCAGAAAGCAGGTAGAACAACTTTTGTGGTGACTTTCAAATGCCTACCGGAGCAATGTAAAAACTACCAGGAGAACTCCTGTCTGGCACCTTCCGTGGTGGAGTTGTGCAGGGGGTGTGTTTGGAACATTTTGTCACCAGCCGACTCCAAAATTCAGCGGTTCCCCATCTCAGCCCAGAAAGCAGGTAAAACAACTTTTGTGGTGTCTTTCAGATGCCTACCAAGGTAGTGTAAAAACTACCAGGAGAACTCCTGTCTGGCACCTTCCCCGGTGGAGTTGTGCATGGGGTGTGTTTGGAACATTTTGTCACCAGCCGACTCCAAAATTCAGCGGTTCCCCATCTCAGCCCAGAAAGCAGGTAGAACAACTTTTGTGGTGTCTTTCAGATGCCTACCAAGGTAGTGTAAAAACTACCAGGAGAACTCCTGTCTGGCACCTTCCCCGGTGGAGTTGTGCATGGGGTGTCTTTGGAACATTTTTGTCACCAGCCGAGTCCAAAATTCAGCTGTTCCCCATCTCAGCCCAGAAAGCAGGTAGAACATCTTTTGTGGTGTCTTTCAGATGCCTACCAAGGTAGTGTAAAAACTACCAGGAGAACTCCTGTCTGGCACCTTCCCCGGTGGAGTTGTGCATGGGGTGTGTTTGGAACATTTTGTCAGCAGCCGAGTCCAAAATTCAGCGATTCCCCATCTCAGCCCAGAAAGCAGGTAGAACAACTTTTGTCTTGTCTTTCAGATGCCTACCAAGGTAGTGTAAAAACTACTAAGAGAACTCCTGTCTGGCACCTTCCCCGGTGGAGTTGTGCGTGGGGTGTGTTTGGAACATTTTTTCACCAGCCGACTCCAAAATTCAGCGTTTCCCCATCTCAGCCCAGAAAGCAGGTAGAACAACTTTTGTGGTGCCTTTCAGCTGCCTAGCAAGGTAGTGTAAAAACTACCAGGAGAACTCCTGTCTGGCACCTTCCCCGGTGGAGTTGTGCATGGGGTGTGTTTGGAACATTTTGTCACCGGCCGACTCCAAAATTCAGCGGTTCCCCATCTCAGCCCAGAAAGCAGGTAGAACAACTTTTCTTGTGCCTTTCAGCTGCCTAACAAGGTAGTGTAAAAACTACCAACAGAATTCGTTCCTGGCACCTTCCCCGGTGGAGTTGTGCATGGGGTGTCTGTGGAACATTTTGTCACCGGCCGACTCCAAAATTCAGCGATTCCCCATCTCAGCCCAGAAAGCAGGTAGAACAACTTTTGTGGTGTCTTTCAGATGCCTACCGGAGCAATGTAAAAACTACCAGGAGAACTCCTGTCTGGCACCTTCCCCGGTGGAGTTGTGCATGGGGTGTGTTTGGAACATTTTGTCACCAGCCGACTCCAAAATTCAGCTGTTCCCCATCTCAGCCCAGAAAGCAGGTAAAACAACTTTTGTGGTGTCTTTCAGATGCCTACCAAGGTAGGGTAAAAACTACCAGGAGAACTCCTGTCTGGCACCTTCCCCGGTGGAGTTGTGCATGGGGTGTGTTTGGAACATTTTGTCACCGGCCGACTCCAAAATTCAGCGGTTCCCCATCTCAGCCCAGAAAGCAGGTAGAACAACTTTTGTGGTGTCTTTCAGATGCCTACCGGAGCAATGTAAAAACTACCAGGAGAACTCCTGTCTGGCACCTTCCCCGGTGGAGTTGTGCATGGGGTGTGTTTGGAACATTTTGTCACCAGCCGACTCCAAAATTCAGCGATTCCCCATCTCAGCCCAGAAAGCAGGTAGAACAACTTTTGTGGTGTCTTTCAGATGCCTACCAAGGTAGTGTAAAAACTACCAGGAGAACTCCTGTCTGGCACCTTCCCCGGTGGAGTTGTGCATGGGGTGTGTTTGGAACATTTTGTCACCAGACGAGTCCAAAATTCAGCTGTTCCCCATCTCAGCCCAGAAAGCAGGTAGAACAACTTTTGTGGTGTCTTTCAGATGCCTACCAAGGTAGTGTAAAAACTACTAAGAGAACTCCTGTCTGGCACCTTCCCCGGTGGAGTTGTGCATGGGGTGTGTTTGGAACATTTTGTCACCGGCCGAGTCCAAAATTCAGCGATTCCCCATCTCAGCCCAGAAAGCAGGTAGAACAACTTTTGTGGTGTCTTTCAGATGCCTACCAAGGTAGTGTAAAAACTACTAAGAGAACTCCTGTCTGGCACCTTCCCCGGTGGAGTTGTGCATGGGGTGTGTTTGGAACATTTTGTCACCAGCCGAGTCCAAAATTCAGCTGTTCCCCATCTCAGCCCAGAAAGCCGGTAGAACATCTTTTGTGGTGTCTTTCAGATGCCTACCAAGGTAGTGTAAAAACTACCAACAGAACTCGTTTCTGGCACCTTCCCCGGTGGAGTTGTGCATGGGGTGTGTTTGGAACATTTTGTCAGCAGCCGAGTCCAAAATTCAGCGATTCCCCATCTCAGCCCAGAAAGCAGGTAGAACAACTTTTGTCTTGTCTTTCAGATGCCTACCAAGGTAGTGTAAAAACTACTAAGAGAACTCCTGTCTGGCACCTTCCCCGGTGGAGTTGTGCGTGGGGTGTGTTTGGAACATTTTGTCACCGGCCGACTCCAAAATTCCATGATTCCCCATCTCAGCCCAGAAAGCAGGTAGAACAACTTTTGTCGTGTCTTTCAGATGCCTACCAAGGTAGTGTAAAAACTACCAGGAGAACTCCTGTCTGGCACCTTCCCCGGTGGAGTTGTGCATGGGGTGTGTTTGGAACATTTTGTCACCAGCCGAGTCCAAAATTCAGCGTTTCCCCATCTCAGCCCAGAAAGCAGGTAGAACAACTTTTGTGGTGCCTTTCAAATGCCTACCAAGGTAGTGTAAAAACTACCAAGAGAACTCCTGTCTGGCACCTTCCCCGGTGGAGTTGTGCATGGGGTGTGTTTGGAACATTTTGTCACCGGCCGAGTCCAAAATTCAGCGGTTCCCCATCTCAGCCCAGAAAGCAGGTAGAAAAACTTTTGTGGTGCCTTTCAGCTGCCTACCGGAGCAATGTAAAAATTACCAGGAGAACTCCTGTCTGGCACCTTCCCCGGTGGAGTTGTGCATGGGGTGTGTTTGGAACATTTTGTCACCAGCCGAGTCCAAAATTCAGCGATTCCCCATCTCAGCCCAGAAAGCAGGTAGAACAACTTTTCTGGTGTCTTTCAGATGCCTACCAAGGTAGTGTAAAAACTACCAGGAGAACTCCTGTCTGGCACCTTCCCCGGTGGAGTTGTGCATGGGGTGTGTTTGGAACATTTTGCCACCAGCCGACTCCAAAATTCAGCGATTCCCCATCTCAGCCCAGAAAGCAGGTAGAACAACTTTTGTCTTGTCTTTCAGATGCCTACCAAGGTAGTGTAAAAACTACTAAGAGAACTCCTGTCTGGCACCTTCCCCGGTGGAGTTGTGCGTGGGGTGTGTTTGGAACATTTTGTCACCGGCCGACTCCAAAATTCAGCGTTTCCCCATCTCAGCCCAGAAAGCAGGTAGAACAACTTTTGTGGTGCCTTTCAGCTGCCTAGCAAGGTAGTGTAAAAACTACCAGGAGAACTCCTGTCTGGCACCTTCCCCGGTGGAGTTGTGCATGGGGTGTGTTTGGAACATTTTGTCACCGGCCGACTCCAAAATTCAGCGGTTCCCCATCTCAGCCCAGAAAGCAGGTAGAACAACTTTTCTTGTGCCTTTCAGCTGCCTAACAAGGTAGTGTAAAAACTACCAACAGAATTCGTTCCTGGCACCTTCCCCGGTGGAGTTGTGCATGGGGTGTCTGTGGAACATTTTGTCACCGGCCGACTCCAAAATTCAGCGATTCCCCATCTCAGCCCAGAAAGCAGGTAGAACAACTTTTGTGGTGTCTTTCAGATGCCTACCGGAGCAATGTAAAAACTAC